>NC_091806.1:21482196-21785227 GCF_041296235.1 Equus asinus
TTTAAAAGAAAAGGTAAAGGAAAAAAAAAGGAAATGTCTATTTTCCTTACACATTTTTGTGAAAGTTGGCCAGTAAAGCTAATTTTGCATAACGATAATAGGTTTAGTTTTTATAGATATGATTATATTTAATACAATTTTAATAAAGTACATTGAGTTGGGGAGAAGTTTGGGGAGTGAATGATAGGTCTTACTATGTGATATCTTCTATAAAAAAACAAATAAATTGACATTGTGAAAGAAAATCTTTATGAGACAATGAAATATTTTTTCTAACACTGTTCAATTCATAATGCAAGAAAAGTAACCTGTTGAAAATTGCATGTTTTTAATATGTTATTTCATTCCTGTAATGTTTTGACTGCATAGCACTCTGCCCATTTTACACATTAAACGGATATATAAAATTAAGGAAGAGGACCTAAATGAAAAACCTTATATAACCCATTACTCTCTTCACCCAGGAACCAAAAAATGTGTCTCCATGTGCCTTTTAGGACAGCAACCTAAAATACAATGAACACCCTTGAGAATCTGAAATTGTGTTATGTTTTTCACAGATTAATTACTAATTGATTACAGTCTGAACAACATATGCAATTAACTTAATTAGGCTTTTGAAATAGATTACAGGATTACCTAACATCTAACCACTCAGGATGACCATTAAAATTTTGTTTAGCATATGGTTCCAGTTTATTTCACAGATACATGGAGAGTCAATACAAATCATTACAAATGGAACTCTAATAAAATACTGCTTTTCATGGTTTTCCCCCAAGAACATATATTGATGTCAGTAATTCATTTACATCATAACTCTTCGGTTACAACTTAAACTGTATCAATAGGTCATTTCAGTTTTTTGTTTTTTTAACTAGCATCATGCTTTGAACACATCAGGCAGATAGAGTCCTGTTTTCAGTGGCTTTTGGAGAAGTTCCAAGTCCTTTACCCCTAACTTTCATTCATGTAGTTTCTGTGCCTTCGTCAATATCAACATATCTTTTTTCCAGGGTGAGGGAAAGAGGGGCAATCCGGAGGCTGAAGTGAAAACTGTAGGGTGCAATATAAATCTAGAACTGCTGATCGTGGGGATGTCCTTTGATATAACTGAGGCAGAATGTTGACGAATAGTCTGAGAATATTTTTACATCAAATAATCCCTGTCCCAGACTCTCATTTCAGCCTAGGCCAAAAGACAACAAGTGTAGATGAATTTCATCTAAAATGAATATACTTGAATAAATTAAATAAAGGAGTTCCTTTGGGGTAAATTCACAGATGTGCTTTTTTGCATTAGTTTTTCAGGATACACTCATTTGTTGATCCAATAAATATTTTTGAATGGCATTCTGGAGCTGAGCGCTATAAATAGCAATGCAAAATAAATGGTACACAAGACAGACAAGGGCTGTGTCTTTATGGAACATTTAATCTATGGAAGGAGATTTCTTAACTCCTAATTATTCATGTACTAATTATCGACTTCTAAGTATTATGATAGAAACTTTTTAGCTTCATACTAGTACATAGGAAATATATAAACAAAACTAAATTATCCCACTATTGTTTCCTTCTGGCTAAGCAAGTTTATTAAACTCTTTGTTTAAAAAAAGCTATTGGAGCCTTAAGGAGGATGAGTTAAATTGCCATGAGGGTTGTGGTTCTATGCCCATTCTGTCTCACTGGGGCATATCCATGAACGTAGAAGGGAAATATAAAAGGACCCTCTTTGCAAAACAGCAAAGTTAACTTACTAGTGCTCTTCCTTAGATCTGAGAGAAGATTAAGTTAAATAACCACTGCTCCCTACACTCAAATTTAGGCACAATGATAACTAAAAATAATATCAAGGGTGTACTGATGAGACTACAGGAATGTATGTTGAAGTGACTGAACTTTAGCTCTCATAATCTTTAAATAAATACTTTTGGATGAAGACATGGTTTCACCCAGAACATCAATTGCTTTTGTCAGGGCACCTTTCACATCTGGGTTTAACATAGGGATGACCACTGTGTAGAAAACAGAGGCCATTTTGTCCATGTCCATGGAGTAGCTTGAACTGGGTCAGAAATACATGAACAGGAATGTGCCATGAAATACAGCCACAGCAGTTAAGTGAGAGGCACATGTAGAGAAGGCTTTTTATCTCTCTTCAGCTGAGTTCATTCTAAGGATGGTAGTTATGATGTAGCTGTAGGACAGGAGGACAGGGACAATGCTGGACCCCCATAGCACAGCCAATGAAAGTGAACACCATTATCTCATTGATGGATGTGTCTGAAGTGGACAGGGCTAATAACAGTGAGATGTCACAGAAAAAGTGATTGATGATATTGGAATGGCAAAATGACAATTGAAATTTGCAACAGGTATGAACCGCTGAATCTATCAAGCCAACAATGTAGGCAATAGCCACTAGTTGGATACAGACTCTCTTGGACATGGCAGTTGTATAAAGAAGTGGATTGTAAATGGCTACATAATGGACATACGCCGTGAGAGCCAACACGAGACATTCCACATCTGCAAAGGCCCGAAAATAATAAATCTGAATGGCACATAAACTATATGGAATTGTCTTTTGCTCGGATAAGAAATCAGCCAGCATCTTGAGAGAGACAGTGGAGGAGTAGCAGATATCAAAGAAAGACGGATTGCTCAGGAAATAATGCATGGGTGTGTGGAGTTTAGAGTCCATCTTGATTAGCAGGATCATGCCTAGATTGGCAATCACAGTTATGCCATAGACCAGCAGAAAGAGCACAAGGAGCCCCTGCTGAACATCCTGTCTGTCAGAAAGTCCTAAGAATATGAAGTCAGTAAACATAGTGCAGTTCTCAACAGCCATCACTCAGGTCTGGAAATCCCTGTTTGTAGGAGAAAATGGAATTGGAGGGTAACATCATCTAACTAGCTTAACAGTTAAACTGCTGCTGTTTTCTGTTTTTCAGTAACTAGAAAAAGATAAACAATGCTAAGTCTGCTTTAGGTAAACTGACTCTCCTGGAAATATATCCAATTTAATATAAATCAATAAAATGATAATGATAATAATGTTCCCTCCATCTATATATCATTGCAGAGAGTTTGTAGGAGCATTTCATCAAAATTTAATCATGTTATTTCCATACCAATATAAGTAGCATTTATTATCATTTGTGCTACTTATATCTAATATCTTATATCTAATATTAAGATTTGATGTCCTCAGAGTCTAGGCAATACTTCTTGCTATTAGTCGGTCCAGATATCCCCCATCTTCTGACAAGTTTGTTTGTTTTTTCAGTGTGGCAAGAATGTTGTTATTTTCTGTAATAGACAAACACGTTTAAGTGAGAGGTGCAGGTAATGAACATATTCCTTTGCTATTCTCTCATAATCCGATATTGTAGCGTAGGCAGAGCTATGGCACGTTCCTGGATACTGATATGTCTCCACTTCTCTATGAACCACTCAGGTCCTATCCAGTCTCAATAAACAAGGGATAGAGATAGTCTGTGACCAAGGACTCAGTGGATCTATTCACCAAAAAGTCCTCATGTGTGCATAGCCCCATGATATCAGAGAGAGTCATGTCAGAACTGTGCCCTCATCCCAATACCAAGAAATTAAAATTTTGTTTTATTGTTTTATTTAATCCTGTTTCTCTTGAGTATCTCTGAAATCTGCCTTCCTTTGGTTTAAAAGAGATAGTGGTCCTTGGGAGGCCAATTGAATTCTATGTTCCACTGGTGTTTTTTACCCAAACTGATTGTCTTATATATAATGTCACATATGACCCCCTCTGTTCTGTAAGGATAGAAGTAGAGTGGAGTTGAGGGTAGATGAAGAACAGAAAAAGAAAATATGAATAATGATCTAGTGATCAATGTGCAGGTCTCCAAACATTTGGCCTAAACTCACTTAAATACCTGTGCCCAGAGAAACAGCATTAAAAACAAAAAACCGCTTTCCTTTAAAACTAAAAATATTTTTAAAAACACATAAAAAGTGCAAGATTTAAAATAATAAAAAATATCCAACTAGCTGCAGGAACCATCCTTGTATTTCATTATCTTCCCTCGTCTCTATGTATGTATGTTTAAAATAAATAGATCAATGCAAGTAATTAAAACAAATGTAGAATATTGCATGCTCTCTTTTCCTTTTATAACATGTTTACAGTAAAAACCAATGATAAAAGAACTAAAGAAGTATAAAATATAAATCAGAGAAACAACAAAAAATATTAGTACCTGGTCCAGAACTACTCTTTTGTTGAATGCCATTCTGTCTATGGGAGGGTTCAGCATTGGCTCCTGCCTGACCTGGGTTATATAACATCTTTATCTGGTCCCGGATGTTGAACACTTTGTCTGTCAGGAATAAGTGACAGATATAATAATATGGCTTATCATCTGATCTATCATACAGTTAGGGTATCATGAAACACATACAGAATATTTAAAAATTTTTTTCTTCTGTCCTTCTCTACCTTAAAGCCCAATATTGTGCTTATTTGCCAATAGTAAACTTACTCCAGTCAATGCTGCAATTTATTGCTAGTTCACCAACTCCTTTCTAAGCATTTTCTTTTAATTCTGTAAGTTACAAAACAAATACACACCCCTCATGTTCATACACTTACAGACACATGCACAAACACCTTCCTTTAAACGCAAAATAAAGATTTTTGTAAATAAAACTTAGGCGGTAAATAATTTTTTTAAAAAATAAAGACTTTTGTAAAAACAACAAATATCTAACCATATTCACACTTCCTGGGGATAACTCAATTTTTTCCCATATTATTTGATTTTTAATTTTTAAATAAAAATGATTCCAGCAGAAACATATATTCTCTACTAATGGCCATTTGATGTATATGCAATTCTTCATATCATAAAAATTCTGATATATGTATAATTCTACCTAAATAATTTATCATAGCCAGGTGTTTCTTTAAAATGAATTCCAACAAACAGCCTTTCAGAGTAAAGAGATTTGACTTTAAATAAAGGCACTTTTGACCTTTTTACCATTCTCAGTTGTTTTATATTATTTAACTATCACTACATATTATCATATGTTTTATAAATTGTCACATGTGTTCTGAGTTGTCTCTAACAATCTCATACTACGAAACCAAAGTTGGAATGCAGTGGCAATAAGTAAACTTCTACAGTCCCATAAAGTTTCCTTGAACCCATAGCAATTACGCACAATAGGTTTCTGAATAAAGTGCAATGAAACAATTTGTGTTAAAAGACAACTCTGTTAAATACTCTCATGCAGTGTTCAAGTGTGTTGATGTTAAAGTGACATTTGAAAATTAACAACATTAATGACTCATTTGAAAATTAACAACATTAATGATTCATGAGCTCCTAGATTTCTCAAGAGCACTCAATTGCCACTTCTAAACCAAGCATCTCAAGTGATTGATAGTAAGAGTTGTCACATTGGGAGTTAACCTATTTTAGTTTTTTCAGCTGGACATTTGAAAATAATGTTGGTATGAGAAAGTGAAGAGGGCAGCCACATTGCACAGTTCCAGAAACCACATAGAAAATACAGAAATTGGTGCCCTTTTATGTCATGCAACCTGACAGCTTTGGGGATAATCTCTGTATTGTGCATTTTTTGAGTAATATTTTATCCCGCTTGTGAATCGTTGCTCTACTGTTACCAGCATAGGTTGGATGTGTTCTTTAAGTGCCCACAGTTGATATTCCAGGAAAATGTATAATAATCATGTACATTAAGCCGTACAACTTGAGTCTCAATGCAGTTAATTTATTACTACAAAATCCATAAATACAAAATTTGTATAAAAAACAACAAAAGAAAGATGTGCAAGGCATGTAAGACAGTGTGTATTTAAACATTTCAGTTGCTTCCTTTTTCTTCCCAAACCTCTGGTGGAGTAAATAGAAACAGATTTTGCAGTTATTTTTGTCTCCAAATAGTGAGTTTGCCTAATTTGTTGTTATGGAGTTTCCTCACACTCTCTATAAAGCTGGATTACTCTTCAGGCACAATCCAATGAAATTCATGTATTTTTAACTTTTGGAAAAGTGATTTTAGGGATAATTGTTAATGTCTTTTCATAATGTGTTGCTGCTATTTGTGTGATTATGCCAATACTAATATACTAAAATAACAAATGTAATCCTGTGGGAGATATTGTTGATGCAAATCTCAAAACACCTAAGTAATTGCCAGTAAATTTCCATCAGGGAAAATAAGAAAATGATATATTTGTCGTACCTAAGAGCTTTACTGCCATTCTCTGCTTCTCTGGTGCACACTTGGAGAAGGAGGCAGAGTCATCTTTGATCACCTTCTTCTGATCCCTTTCTACACTCATTTTCCCTCAGCTCTTCCCTCTCTCCAGGGATGCCAAATTTCCTCAAGCTACAGTCTGTGTAGGCAGGATCCAGACTTTATTTTTGTAAACATGGCTTCCCCTCCAGACCATGTGGTCTAACTCCCACTCCCCATGAAATCTGGAGCATGAGTAGCAATATACTGATGAAAATTGGATAATCTAAATTACTTCCCAAAGGGCTTCTTTGTTAATAGAGAATAGCCGGTGTCACTGGTGCCTCTAAACATAACAGCACATAGGCAACTATCTACGTATAAACTCTTTCATTTGGAAAACAGTTGTACAGCCCTGAGTTATGGGCTATTATGAATAACTTCATGGCATGATAATGGTACCAAAGAAAACCAGGTTCACAAAAATCTGCTTATTCCTGGAAACAATATTAAAAGTGTATAAGACATCTTTGCTTTGGGGAAAAAAAGGCAGCAAGGTTTAATAACAAAAGAGATAAATATTCTATGAAACATTCTATGAAAATTTCACCATGTATTTCACAAAAATATACTGAACTTTAATGTGAGGCATTACTAGAGATAAAAATTTATAATAATAAAGATCTGAAGTTTATTATATACTAATAGTGTATACATTTTGCTTTTGGAAAAACTTTTTGATATATAATGCACATATAGAGAAAACTTAAGTAAGTATGCAGCTAGATAAATTTTCAAAAAAAAAAATATACTCCTGTAATCAGGACCCAGACCAAGAAACAGAACATTAGCAGAATCATCAAAGCCTTCTGCATGATCCTTCTTGTCAGTAATCTCTTACCCTCAAGAAACAATTACTTTCTTGACTTTTATCATGATATGTTAGTTTCTACTTTTTTAAGCACACATAAGTGGATGCCTACAGTATGCACTGTTTCATTCCACAACATATTTGTGCAATCCATCCAGGTTGGATGGATGCAATTGCAGCACATTCAATCTTACTGCTGTTTAGAATTGTTTTGTACAGATATATTGTTATTTATTTATATACTTTCATGCTGATAGGCAGTTGTTTTTCCTTTTTCTATTACCAATAATATTATGTAAGCATTCTTGTGCATGTCTTTTGTTAGAAATAGACACTCATTTATCTTGCATATAAAATCAGGAGCTGAAATTATTTGTGAGTGTCAGTGTATGCAAAATTTAGATTTAGTAAATTTTTTCATACAGTTTTCCATGAAGTATGCCAATCCACACTTCCATTATGAAATTTTCATTGGTGAGTCTTCTGGATTTTAAATATCCTTGCCAATACTAATGTTGTCTTTCATTTTAATTTTAGCCATTTTATAGCGTATTATATTTCCTGATGACTAATAAAGCTGGAAATCCACTTTTATGAGCTGTCTCTTAATGTCAAAAAACAGAATAAAAAGGCAGCTAAATGGGTTCAGCTTGATGGTTTTGAGGGTCCTGCAACTCATGCTATCAATCTTTCATCATTGACAACTCCATTTTGGATCAAATGGCATAGAGATGCAATGTCTTCCATTGATATGAATATATTCTCTCCCATATGCTATTTTTTAATCACTCCAAATAGAAATGACTCTATACATTGATACATTTATACTAATATAGGTAATGTGATAGCCATATTTTTAATAAAGAATATTCATTTTAACCCTCTCTTTGACAAGGTGGAAACTGAGGCCCAAAGAGGAAAAGAGATTTGTTGAAGGTCACAGTTATAGTGAGTTGAGAGTAGTGATTCAGGTCCCCTCTATTGCCATCACCTGTCGACAGCATGTTTCTACAGAAGATTTCAAGCTAGGTTAAATTTACTGCCACATAAGAAAGAGCCACACACAT
Organism: Equus asinus; assembly: GCF_041296235.1. NCBI lineage: Eukaryota > Metazoa > Chordata > Mammalia > Perissodactyla > Equidae > Equus > Equus asinus. The sequence goes on from NC_091806.1 coordinate 21,490,387, forward strand.
TCATATAGTGGGAATTATTACTGAATTATTTTAAAAGTTTTGCCAAGCAGTTTTCATCAGTATGGAGCTGGTTGTTTGTATCATTATACATAGACACTAATTGTCATCACTGGTTGTGTTTATGTTTAGGGATACCAAGGCCTGAGCAGAAATAAGGAACTATGGTAAAAAATTGATCTGTGACACTGACCCATTACACAAATTACTGAAGGAAACAAGGCACTGGGAGCCAGAGATGGGAAATGGAACCTACAAATGGTGGGATGATAGTTTGGTCAGAGGCTGGGGCCTGACCCGTGAGGAATATATGGCTGTAAAGTCTGGAGAAAGTGTCATATCTGAAGATGAGGTTGAGTCATGAGACAGAGGATAAACTAGCAAGGAAGACCTTCCAACAGCAAAACTATATGCTGGGTTATAAATTGAAATAACAGCTCCATTTACTGCAGTGAAAACTATCTTTAAAAGTAAGAGTTTTTGTCCATACAGATCAGTGGTGAGGTAGGGCTCTGGCCAATGTAGGCTTTCAATAGGGAAGAATGGAATGGCAGCCTGAGGGTAATAAGACCAAATGTTTCTTCCCAAATACTGAGCAAGTAATGTTCTCCAACGTGCACGGGTTCATCACAACACATAGACATTGGTTCCTCTGCAGCTAAGTGTGCCATTTCAGCCATGGCCTTGGGATAGGGCCACACAGAATAAAATAAAATGAAATACTCTGGGATTCATTGTCTAAATTCATTGTTTGTCAATGTGTGTTCTGGGACTTGGATCAGTAGAGCAGTTTCAGGCATCTGGCTTGGACATAAGAATGGTATGGCCGGCATGGGTGGCTGTGAAGAAACCTCTAGCCACCTCTAACCAAGAGTGAAGACAGTTTCAGGAAAAATAAGTCCTGAGGTGGCTAGACAGAGAGCTCCTAACATGACCTGAGGCTAGGATCTGCAACTGGAATCTGACAGACTGGGTGAGCAGACTCTAAAGTCAATAAAGATTGATCCTGGAGACTCCTTTTCATGACATGATGCCATGAACAATACTGTCATTTTTCAGCACCAGGGGTTTTGCCCCTGATGGGGAATAGGGTTTGTACGATCTTAAAGCTTTCCTTATCAACTTCATATATATATATATTTTTTTTTCATAATGCATATTTAAAATGTATATATATCCTTATGTTGCATATATTAAATCCATGTTAAAGAAATGAGGAAACGGGTGTAGTAAGATTAAGTAATCTAAGGTCACCTAGCTAACAAGTAAATGGTAGTGCACATTTCCCCTGCTATCCAAAAGTTCACTTTAGGCCAATTTGCTTTTATGAAAGACCTACGTTAGTACCTGCTTTCACAAACTGGAAGGAAATTTAAGAGGCTTTTTCCTTTAATGAAAAAAGGCATAAGGCCAAAATCGCATTCAGCACTTGTTTTGCCAGCAGCCCTTATGGAGGCAACAGACACCCTGAGCAGCAAGAGTGGTGCCGCTAAGCTCCTTCTCCAGGGACTGCACTCAGCATGTCAGCATCAAGTGCCATAGCTTTGAATCGTGTCTGTGAGCATCTGGGCTTTATCTCTACTTATCTTGGGTTATTTTTGGAGTGGTGGAATGCTCAAAAATTTTTCCAATATATACTAATGATAATTTCTTCTTCTATTTATGCCACTTCACCTTACAAAAATTTCATAGGGGCATTCTACTTCAGATCACAGGGAGAAGGATACAGATTGGAACTCAAGTCTATCTGACTTCAAAGTCCAGTTCTTATTTTAAAATGTCTCCCTTCTTGATCATTTTCTTAAACAAAAACAAAATAGAAGCAAAAACAAAAATATCCTGCTGTTCTGACCTTCTTAAAGGCTATTAAATCCGTGTTTTTAAAGGAAAAGGTATAGAAAGAACAGTAAGAGATATCTTTTATCCTTAAACATACATATGAAAGATGGCCAGTGAATCCAATTTTACATAACATGAATAGGTTTAATTTTATAGGTATGAATATATTTAGCATACTTTAATAAAGTTGATTAAGTGTGGAAGGGGTTTGAACAATGATGTAGAGGTCCTAATGTATGAAATATCTTATGAACAACAAATCAATTATTTGAGATTATAAAATAAGTTATCTAAGAGTAATAAATATTTTCATCTGTCTTAAAATTCTGTTCAATTATTAATTGAAGATATTTAACTTGCTGAAAACTGCATTTTTGTTTTTACTGGGTTGAAGGAATTTTCAGCTTCTTTTACACAAATAATAAAGAGTAGTTAAATAGAACAATAATCATTTGTAAAATAGACTAGTATAGATAAAAATATCCTCAAATGTTGGTATATTAATGTGATATTAAGGTAAAATAAATAGTATGCAAAAACTAAACAGTGTACTTTCTGCATTTGAGTCTTTAATACTGCAGTGAGAGTGAGTTTATATTGGAGAAAACATAGGCAATCAGTGGAGATTGTTCTCAAGGTTATGTAGAGACTTTGAACCCCACAAAGATACATTCTCATACGTAGATAAGTTGAAAGACTTCAAGTGATATGCCCCTTTTTATTGACTATGTCCCAATGTGTCTTTTTACATTGATAAGCTTCACCTGTGACTCACATAAGGAAGTGATGAAAGGTTAATTGTGTAGATTGGAGCTGGGCTTCATTGATTTCTCTGACACCACTGATTTCTTGTTTTCCCCAACTTCCCCTTCTCTCCATAGCCCCTCCGGAAAGGTCTCTATCAGCTGTTAAATATTAACCCAAAAAACCCTGAAAGCTGGGAGAGTGTGTGTTTACTCATGCTAATTAAAATATGATATTGATCATTCATCTGCAATCCAACTAATTAAATAGATATGATTTCTGTCCATGGTTTTGGAGAGATATCATGCAATAATATTTCCTCTGAAATGAGACAATTCCACTTTGAAATTAAAACATCTAATTGTGGTGAAAGTCTTCGGTAGTGTTGAGAAGCTGGAGCCAGAAATCACTTCACATTGGCTTATTATGAGCTGTGACAACTCCAAATGGGCAGAAACAAAGATGAGAGTAGAAGCACACACACCCTGCCCTAGGTAGTTTTTAATGTGTTTCATTCTTATGATATTTGATGTGCATAACACAGCACATTTTATACACGAGAGCAATATATAAAATTACATAAGAGGATCTAAATGAAAAACCTATATGACACATTACTCTCTCCTTCCAGAACCAAAAAGAGTGTCTCCATGTTCTTTTCTTGACAACAACCTAAAATAAAATGAATAACTTGACAACCTGAAATAATGTTATGTGTTTCATATTTGGATTACTTGTTAATTGATTACAGTGAGAAAAATATAAGAAATTAAGTTATTAGAACAAATATTAATATAATCTAACATCCAGATACTCAGCAAAGACCACTATTAAAGTTGTTTTAGAATAGGATTACAGTTAATTTCACAGATACACAGAGAGCCAACATAAATAATTGCATAATGGAATACTAATATAAGTACTACTTTGATCTTTTGTTTTCATTAAACACATATATTAGTTAATAACTGTTCCTCTCAACTTAAATTGTATCAATTGACCATTACAGTTTTTTAAAAAAATTTTAACCAGTACAATGCTATGAACATTCCAAGGGAGATACAGTCCTCTTCTCCAGTGCCGTTTGAGAAAGAAGGTCCAGATACCTACCCCTAACTTCCATTCAGGAAGTTTCTGTACAGTTGTCAATTGCACCATGTCTGTTCTCTAGAGTGAGGGCAAGAAGGAAATCCACAGCCTGAATGTGAAGACTGTGAGATGTAATATAAATCTAGAATGGCTGATCCTGGGCATCTCTGCTGCTATAAGTAGGGCGGAATGATGAAGAATATAGAATCCAAGAAGTTCCCTACATTAAATGATCCCTGTTCCTGATACTTATTCAGTCTGACCAAAGGACAGAAAGCACAGATGGATATCATCAATCATGAACATACTGGAATAAAACAAAATAAAAAGAGGCTTTCTTCTTTTGGTAAATTTACAAAGACCTTTTTGCATCAGTTTTTAAAGGATGCTCATTCATTTAGTCAATATTTTGAATGGCATCCTGGAGTCAAGCATTGTAACTAACGAAGTAAAAATATGGGTGAACAAGACAGACAAGTGCCTTGCAATGATGGAACTTTGAGTTAGGGCAGGAGTTCTTCATTTACTCATATGTATTAATTTACTACTTGTATACTTCTTAGTGTTATGATGGAACATTCATAGGGTGATATTAGTACTTAGGAAGGATACAAACAAACCTAAGTTAATCCGCTAATCCTCCCTTCTGTCTGAGCAAGTTTGTTAAACTCATTGTTAAAAAAAATAATACTTGGGAGGGCCCGCCCAGTGGCACAGCAGTTAGGTTTGCACATTCTGTTTCAGCGGCCCGGGGTTTGCCGGTTTGGATCTTGTGTGCAGACCTATGCACGGCTTGTCAAGCCATGCTGTGGCAGGCATCTCACATATAAAATAAGGGAAGATGGGCACGGATGTTAGCTTGGGGCTAATCTTCCTAAAAAAAAAATAATAATAATTGGAGCTTTAAGAGGGTAAGTTGATTTGCCGTGGATGGAGGGGTTGCTCTACCAATGATATCTCACAGGGGAACAACCATAAACAGAGATGGGAAATATAAAAATATCCTCTTTGCAAGTTAACTTATTACTAGTCTTTCTTAGCTTGCAGAGAAGATTAAGATCAGAAATGACTGCTCCCTAAACTCAATTTAAGCACAAAGATAATTAATGTAAAATATCTAAAAGATACGTTGGTGACACTATAGGAATCTATGCCAAAGTAACTGAATTTTAGCTCTCAGAATCTTTGAAGAAATATTTTTTGGTGAAAACACAGTGTCACCCAGAAGATAATTTAGTGCTAATTGCTTTTTTCAGGGCACTTTTTACATCATTATTCCTTAAGCTGTAGATCAGTGGGTTGAACATAGGGATGACAACTGTGTAGAAAACAGAGGCCATTTTGTCTGTGTCCATGGAGTAACTCGAGCTGGGTCGCAAATACGTGAACAGGAGTGTAAGATGAAATATAGCCACAGTGGTTAAGTGGGAGGTGCAAGTAGAGAAAGCTTTGCGTCTTCCCTCAGCTGAGTTCATTCTAAGGATGGTAGTTATGATGTAGCTGTAGGACAGCAGGACAGTGATGATGCTGCATCCCAGAACACAGCTACCAAAAGTGAACAACACAATCTCATTGATGGTTGTGTCTGAGGTGGACAGGGCTAGTAAGGGTGGGATGTCACAGAAAAAGTGATTGATGATATTGGAATTGCAGAATGACAATTGAAATGTGCAACAGGTATGGATTACTGAATCGACCAAACCTTCAATGTACACAATGGCCACTAGCTGGGTACAGACTCTCCTGGACATGGCACTTGTATAAAGAAGTGGATTGCAAATGGCTACATAACGGTCATATGCCATGACAGCCAACATGAAACATTCTGCATTGGCAAAGGCCCCAAAAAAATACAACTGAATGGCACACAAATTATATGGAATTGTCTTTTGCTCAGATAAGAAATCAGCCAGCATCTTGGGAGTGATAGTAGAGGAGTAGCCAACATCACAGAATGACAGATTGCTCAGGAAATAATACATAGGCGTGTGGAGTCTGGAGTCCGTCTTGATCAGCAGGATCATGCCTAGATTGGCAACCACAGTTATGCCATAGACCAGCAGAAAGAGCACAAAGAGCCCCTGCTGCACATCCTGTCTGTCAGAAAGACCTAGGAATATGAAGTCAGTAAACATAGTGCAGTTCTCAACAGCCATCACTCAGGTCTGGAAATTCCTGGTTAAGAAGGAAATGTAAGTGGATGGTAATATCACCTCAGTTTCCTAAGAGTTAAACTGCCGGTCCTTTCCATTTTTTAGGAATTAGAAAAAGAGATAGACAATGCTAAGTCTGTTTCTGATCTCCTGGAAATATACAATTGCATATAAATTGATAAAATTATAATGATAATAACACCACTTATATTTGTATAGCACTGTAAAGAGTTTGTAGACACTTTCATCCAAATTAAACATTATTTCTACACCAACCTATCTAGTATTTATGATAAATTTTACTAGTTCTATTGTATAGATCAAGAACTTGAAGTCCTCAGAGTGGTGGCAGTAGTTCAATTAATTGGTCTAGAACACCCACAACTTATGGCATGATAGTTTTTGTTTTAATTGATCTAGAAATGCTTTTATATCCTGTAATAGAGAAGTACAGTTAAGTGACAGAGGCAGGTAAAGAAATATGTCACTGTTTTTCCCTCATCGTCCAAAATCGTGGAGCAGCAGAGATATGGCAGTTCCTGGATAAAACACACCCACACTTCCCCATTAATCCCTCTGGTCCTATTCAGCCTCAATTAACAAGAGACAGAGATAATCTGTGATCCAGGGCCCACTGGAGTAAAGAGCGCGGTGGTTGCTGGAGAAGAGGGTGGAAAGGTCTCTGTGAGTGTTACACTACAGTGTGCAGACTAGAATACGCCAGGGCTAACCACACTCCCTCTGACAGCTGCTGTCACTGAGGGGAGATTATGAAGAATGTTTGAGACCTAACTGTAGGGATGCTGGTAGCACAGATGACAGAGAGGCAAGAAGGGAGTTTGGTTACTGTGTGAGTCCTGCTGCCCTAACCAACTAGAATCCACATGATTTATTCACCAGAGGATCAGATGTGTAAGACACATGATAAAAGTCCTTCTGTGTCCACAGTCCCATGATATCAGAGTGAGTCTGCACTGTGCCCAGTCCCAACTCGAAAAATTATAACAATGTTTTATTGTTTCTTTGAACTCTATTTCTCTTGAATGTCTCTGAAATATGTCTCCTTTAGTTTAAATGAGTTGATTGTCCTTGGGGGGGGGTAATTGAATTTTATGTCCCACTGTTATATTTTGCACAAACCAGTTACGTTATATATAATGTCATCTGTGACCTCATCTTTTCTGTGAGAATCTAAGAAAAGTGAATTTGAAGGGAGATAAAGGACAGAAAAAGAACATCTGAATATTGATCTAGTGATCAATGTACAGGTCTCCAAAAACTTGGTCTAAATTCATTAAAATATCGGTCCTTGTAGACACATTTTTAAGCAAATATTTTCCTTAAAAATAAAAGTATTTTTAAAGTAATAAAAGTACCAGTAAGAAATTTAAAACAATAAAAACTTTCCAATCATCTCCACAATCCATGATTGCAAATTATTGTAAACCTTGCCTATGTATACATCATTTAAAAATAAATAAAGAGGTCAATAGAAGTAATTTAAATAAAAGTTTGTATCATATCTCATATCTTCCTTTGGTTTTATAAAATGATTTCAGTCAAAAAAGGAGAAAAGGAATAAAGAAATCTAAAATATAAGTCAGAGAAACCACAAAAAATATTAGTACCTGACCCAGAACTACTGACTTCTTTGTTACATGCAGTTCTATCCACAGGAGGGTTCAGTGTTCTCTCCCGACTGACCTGGATTATATATCTTTGTGTCAGGTCCCTGGGTGTTGAACATTTGTTCTCTGAGGAATAAGTGACAGATGTAATAGTGTGTTATATCATCTGATGTTTCATACAGGCAGGGTGAATGAGAAAAATGCAGAATCTAAAAAAAATTTTCCTGTTATTACTATCTACCTTTCTGTCCAATATTGTACCAATTTACCCATGGAAAATGAATCCAGTCAAAAAGCATCCTTATTTCCAATGCACCAATTCCCATATAGGCATTTGGTTTGCTTTCCATTATTTATAAAATAAATACACTCATTCACTTATACAGATTAATATACAGAAACACTATCCCATTAAACACATTTACAAATAATGATTTTTGTAAAGATGGGAAAAACTAGTGAAAATCACATTGCGTAGGGATGGTTGTTTAATTTTTAAGCAAAAAAGATGTCAGAGTACACATACTTTATATATAAATAAGAGGTAATATCTCTTTCTATTAAGGTATATTAATTGATTCAATCTATACTCTGGCACTGGCCACTTGGTTTATATATAATTCTTTGTATCATATAGGCTGTAATAGAAGTAATTTGTTTTTTTTTTTAAGATTGGCACCTGAGCTAACATCTGTTGCCAATCTTCTTTATTTTTTGCTAGAAGTAAAATTTTACATACATGATTTCCCATAGCCAGGATTTTCTTTAAAATAAGTTCTATTAAATGGCCTTTAAGAGCAAAGAGATTTAACTTAAAATAAAGTCAATTTAGCCTATTTATCATAGTCAGATTTTATATTACCTAATTATCACCTCATATTATCATATCTTACCACATACGTCCTGACTGTTGTCTAATAACCTTGTAATATTATACAGAAACTGAAAATCAGTGGTGATAAGTAAACTTGTATAGTCCCATAGACACTGTTTCACGGAATCCATAGAAATTTCTCACAATAGATTCCTGAATATAGTGCAATGGAACAAATTTGTCTGAAAGGATAATTCTGTCAAATACCCTTATGGAATGTTATGGTGAGTTCATATTAAAGTGGCATTCAAAAATTCCCATAGACCCCTGTGTTTCTGAGACATCATTCAAGTCCCACTTCTAAATCATGGCAGGACCTCAACAGCAAATAGGAAAAATTGCTACAATGGGCAGTTATCTCTTTTATTTATATCAGCTGGCCACTTGAACCTTATTAAGTTGGTGTGAAGTGAAAGTGTTGCACCATTGGAGGAATCAAATAGAAAATAAAGAAATTGGTGTTCCTTGACATTGCGCAACCTGGCAGCTTAAGGGGATAGTCTCTGCACTATCTATTTATTGAGTAATGTTTTATCATGTGTGTAAATCACTGCTGGATAGGCATAGGTTGTTGTGTGTTCTTTAAATGCCTACAGTTGATTAATGTTCAAAAAATGTACAATAATCATGTACATTAGCTGTACTTCTTGAGTCTTAAGCCAATTAATTTAATTGCCACAAATATATAAGTGAAAAATTTGTGTAAACAGACAAGAATTACAGCAAGATATGCAAGGCATGTGCCACATTATACATTCTAACAGCTCAGGTAGTTTGGTATTTCTTCTGAAACATCACCTGGATTAAATAGAACCATAGGTTTTCAGTTATTTTTGTTTACTTGTTTGTTTTGTTTGTTATGGAGTTTGTCCCTGCTTTTAAGAAAGCTGGAATACTCTTCAGGAAAATTTCATTTAAATCAGTATCTTTATAACTTTTGGTAAACTGATTTTAATCACAATTTTTAATGCCTTTTCATAGTGTATTGCTATTCTCTGGGTGATGATCCAAACACAAAATATGCAATGGACTCCTGTGGGAGATATTGTTGATGTGAATCTCAAATCACATAAGGAATTGTCGATAATTTTCCACCAGGTAAACTCTGGAAAATTCTGTATTTGTGGTACCCAAGAGCATTACAACCATTCTCTGCTTCTCTGGTGAATATTTGGAGGAGGAAGAGTCTTCCTTGGTTGTCTTCTTCTGGTTCATTTCCATACTCATTTTCCCTCAGAACCTCCCTGTCTCTTGGGATGCCAAATTCCTCAGGCTACACTCTGTTTAGACAGGATCCAAACTTAATCTTCATAAATATGGCTTCCCCTCTAGACCATGTAGTCTAATTTCCACTCCCCATTAAAGTCAGTGCACAGGTAACAATATGTAGTATTAAGGGCAGAGGGGTTGTCACATTGGGAGATAATCTGTTTTATTATTATTATCTGTACAGTGGAACATAATTAATATTGGTATGAAGAGAAAACCATATGGAGAGCGGTTATATTGCACAATTTCAGGAAGTACATAGAAAATAAAGAAATTGGTGTCCTTTGATATTGTTCAATGTGAAAGTTTACGGGGACAATCTCTGTGTTATTCAATTAGTGAGTAAAATTTTATCATGTCTGTGAGTCATTGCTGCACAGTCACAAGCATAGGCTGCTGTGTGTTCTGTAAATGCCTAAAGTTGAGTAATGATCCAAAAAATGTACAATAATCACATACATTTGCTGTACATCTTGAGTCTTAATGCAGCTAATTTGATTGCCACAAACCCATAGATGAAAAATTTTCATAAACAACCAAAAAAGTAAGATATACAGATCATGTACCAGTTTATGCCTTACAGCACTTCAGATAGTTTCAAATTTCTTCTGAAAAATCACCTTGATTAACAGAAACATAGATTTTACAGTTAGTTCTTTTTACTTATTTGTTTTTGCTTTTATGGAGTTTGTTCTTGCTTTCTACAAAGCTAGAATACTCTCCAGACAAATTCATTTAACTTAGTATCTTTTCAATTTTTGGCAAAGTGATTTGAGGGACAATTTTTAATCCCTTTTCATAATGCATTGCTGTTCTTTGTCTAATGATCCCAATACTAAAGTACCAAATGGACTCCTGTGGGAGATATTGTTGTGGTAAATCTCAAGTCACCTAAGTAATTGCTAGTAATTTTCCATCAAGTCAACATAAGAAAATGATATATTTATGATACCTAAGAGATTTACTACCATTCTTTACTTCTCTAGTTCACATTTGGAGGAGGCAGAGTCACCTTTGGTCACCTTCTTCTGATTCCTTTTCATACTCACTTTCTGTCAGGTCTTTCTTGTCTCCAAAGGTGCATATTTCCTCAGGATACAGTCTGTTTAGGCAGGACCCAGAGTTTATCTTCATAAACATGGCTTCCCCTCCAGACTATGAACTATAACTCACACACCCCATTAAATCTGGAGGATGGTTAACAATATCTTGCCGAAAATTTGATAATCTACATTACTTCCCAAAGGGTTGGTGGGCTACTAGAGAATGACTTTCTTTAACTTTTAAGTGAAGGTACTTAAGGTAGAATTTAAGAGATCAAAGACAAATAAGAAAAAAAATCTGTATTTACATGGCTTTTCTGGTATCACTTATGCCCGTGAACATAATACTATGTAGGCAACTCTCTACCTCTAAACTCCTTCTTCCAGAAAATAGTTGCCTGGCCCTGAGGCATGCCATTATCATATAAGTTAGTGCAGGATAATGCTACCAGTAAAATCACCTTCACTACCTCTGCAGTTCAGGAAACAAGAAAAGCAGTGCCTGTGGGTTATTAACATCTTTGTTGTGTAAGCAAGGAAGCACTTTTTAGTAACACAAAGGACAATCATTTGAAGAAATATCCTGTGAAAGTTGTATGCACAGAAAAGAGCACTGGAGCTCTGCAGACAATCCCCCTGAATTACTTGACAGATGGCAGATCAGCATATGCAAGTGGAAACAATTCATGCCTGAAGAAAGAACCATCTGAAAGGATTAAAGACAGCAGGGCCCAGAACTCAAATAGAGGCAGGAATTGTTCCAATTTGTTACACAGAGGGTAGAAAAAGTCACACTTCATGGGGCTTTAGGTAGAGTACTTAAGAAGGTTTACTCCATAGAGGAGAATAATTAGCACTGCTCTGGACCCACCTAAGAAATCACGAAAACAATATCTGAAAGGATTAAAGTATTTCTAAATAAATGCATCTCAAAACAAAGCTCAAGAATATTTGTAAAATACAAAATTATATAGCACGCACCAAAATAAAATTCACAATGCATGAGAGAGCTTTTATAATTAATAGGCATACAGAGATAGAAAAACGTGATCCATAATGAACAGAATATCCAATTAATCAAAATCAACCAAAAACTTACATGTAAGTTTGAAATATCAAACCAGAACAAAAAATGGTTATTATAACTGTATATCATATTTTCAAAAAGGTAATTAGAGTCAGAGAGGGTATTAAGAAATTGAAATTCTAAGATAAAATGCACGATGTTCAAGCTAAAAGATACATGGGATTGTATTCACAGCATATTAGATGTTACAGAAGAAAAGATTAGTGAACCTGTAGATGTAATAGAAAGTGTCCAAAATGAAACACAGAGAGTGAAAAAATTAAAAACATGAAAAAAGCAACAATAAGCTGGGAGACAACTTTAAGCAGCCAAGTGTGCATGTAGTTGAACTCCCCAAAACAGAAGAGAATTAAAACTATTCAGAAAAATATAAGTGAAAAATTTTAAATATGGTAAAAATAAAAAAACTCAGATTCAAGATCCAAGATGGCAGCGTGAGCAGACTTCTTTGTCTCTCCCCCTTCGAATCTACAACTAATTGGACATTCATCGCTTGACAAAGGATATCTATATAGCATCTCAGGACGTCGGAGAGACCCACACTGCTATACATTGTAAGGCAGATGGACTTCCCTCTGGGAGGAGGTGGAGATAGGTGAAAACTCTCTGACCCCGACCCCCGAACAGCCTAGAGCCTGCGGGTGGCTTTCTTCCAGCAGACGCCCCCAGAACATTGCCACACTCCAAGGGCAGGAGGGAACACACACCAGAGGAGCGATGGTAGAAACAGGTGAACAGAGCCCTACCTAAGTGCCCTGCAATTATACCTGAGCCCAGAGGGAAGCTCCAGAGTTATACACCGGAGTTGGTGGGGAAAACCCCTACCCGCCATTAGCAGAGAGGTCCCACCCAGCATCCACAACGCCTGGGGGCTCCCGGAGAGAATCCCAAACCATGCGGCGGCCCGCCAGCTGCTGCCGCTGGCTCCACTGACCTGGCTTTCACCGGGGAGGGGCTTGGGACTACCGGAGATGTCCTGGGAGAGGACCGTGGCTGGGTGGAGCTCCAGCGGCTGGCCACACGGCCTTGGGGAGAAACTCTAGAGCTCCGTCCGGGCAGCAGGCAAGGTCTTTACCTGCCATTAGTGGAGAGGCCCCGCCCAGCATCACAACGCCGGGAGGGTCCCAAAGAGGTGAATCCCAGGCAGGACAGCAGCCGACCAGCTGCCACTGAACTCAAGGTATCTGGCTATCCCCCAGAGAGGGCAATGGGTTCCCCGAGATCCTAGGGGATAGGACTGGGGCTGGGTGGAGTTCCAGTGACCTGGTTCTGTGCCCAGGGGGAAACTCTACAGTCTCACAGAAGCCTCAGCGATAGCCTCTGCAAAGCACTAGTAGAGAGCACCCACCTGGCAACCACAAGGCTGGAAGACCCTGGGGCAAAAGTAGCATAGCTAGGCGAGCTACCCACAGACTGTAGAAAATGCCCATACCTCTGCTGTGACCCATAGTGGACAAGTGAGATTTTGTGGGCACCGAAAGTGACAGAGCTGAAAATATAAGTGATCCTGCCCCTGGCTGCTGGGAAAACCCATAAACCACTGCAGACCCTAAGGAGGGAGCACGTCTAGGTGGTCTGCAACAGTAGGCACCAGCAGTCTGAAGCCCCCCTGTGACAGCCTCCACAGCTGAAGAGGGAACCCACAGGATCACTGTGACTGCGAGGAGGGGCCCAGGCCCAGTTAGCAACAGCTGATAGGGTTCCTGGTTGGAGCAGTATAAACAGCTGTCCCGCCACCACACCAGTAGAAACGAGTGAAAGCAGTAACTAAACTCTATCTCTATGTGGAGGCACAAATCTACACCATCAAGCAATATGAAAAAATATGTTAAATCTCCAGAACAGAAGGAAAATGCAAACACACAGAAAACAATCCCAAAGACAATGAAATATATAACCTAAATGCTGATGACTTCAAAACAGCCATCATTAAAAAACTCAATGAGTTAAAAGAGAATTCAGATCGACAACTCAACGAGTTGAGGAGCTATGTCACAAAAGAGTTTGATAGTATAAAGAAGAACCAAACAGAAATACTGGAAATGAGGAACACAATAGAGGAGATTAAGAAAAATCTAGACACACTGAACAGTAGGGCCGATAATATGGAGCAAAGAATTAGCAATTTGGAGGATAGGAATATAGAAATGCTGCAGGCAGAGGAGGAGAGAGAGCTAAGACTAAAAAGAAATGAAGGAACTCTCTGAGAATATCTGACGCAATTAGGAGATGCAACCTAAGGATTATAGGTATACCAGAGGGAGAAGAGAGGGAGAAGGGGGCAGAAAGCCTATTCAAAGTAATAATGGCTGAGAACTTCCCAAACCTGGGGAGAGAGATGGAACTTCATGTGACAGAAGCCAATAGATCTCCAAACTTTATCAATGTAAGTAGACCAACCCCAAGACATATGGTAGAAAAGTCAACGACAAGGAGAGAATACTAAGGGCAGCCAGGCAGAAGAAATTAACCTACAAAGGAACCTCCATCAGGCTTTCAGCAGATTTTTCAGCAGAAACTTTACAGGCTAGAAGAGAGTGGAATGAAATATTAAAAAATCTGAAGGACAAAAACCTGCAGCTGAGAATTCCCTACCCAGTGAAAATATCCTTCAAATACAATGGAGAAATAAAAACTTTCCCAGATAAACAAAAATAAGGGAGTTCATTGCCACCAAGCCTCCTCTTCAAGAAATGCTCAGGAAAACCCTCATTCCTGAAAAATCAAAAAAAGGAAAAGGACTACAAAACCAAGAGCAAAGAAGATAAGTAGAAGGACAACAACAGAGAGTAGCAGCTCTCCATCAGAACAGACTAAACCATGGGACGAGAAACAAAGGAAATTTAAGAGAACCAGAAAACAAGACATAAAGTGGCAGAGGTAGGCCCCCACATTTCAATAATCACTCTAAATGTAAATGGATTGAACTCTCCAATCAAAAGAAACAGAGTGGCAGGATGGATCAAAGAACAAGACCCAACAATATGCCGCCTTCAGGAAACACACCTCAGCCCCAAAGACAAACACAGACTCAGAGTGAAGGGATGGAAGACAATACTCCAAGCTAATAATGAACAAAAGAAAGCAGGTGTTGCCATACTTAGACAAAGTAGACTTCAAAGCAAAACAGGTAAAGAAAGACAAAGAGGGACAGTATATAATGATAAAAGGGACTCTCCACCAAGAAGACATAACACTTGTAAATATATACGCACCCAACACAGGAGCACCAAAATTTGTAAAGCAACTCTTAACAGAACTAAAAAAAGACATCAACAACAATACTTTAAAAGTAGAGGACCTCAACACCCCATTAACACCAATGGATAGAACATCCAGACAGAATATCAACAAGGAAATTATAGAATTAAATGAAAAATTAGACCAGATGGACTTAATAGATACAAATAGAACACTTCATCCAAAAACAGCAGGCTACACATTCTTCTCAAGTGCGCATGGAACATTCTCAAGAATAGGCCATATTTTGGGAAACAAAGCAAGCATCAATAAATACAAGAGAGTTGAAATAATATCAAGCATCTTTTCTGATCACAATGCTATGCAACTAGAAATCAACTACAAGAAAAAAGCAGAGAAAGGTGCAAAAATGTGGAGACTAAACAACACTCTACTGAACAAACAATGGATTATTGAAGAAATTAAAGAAGAAATCAAATATTATCTGGAGACAAATGAAAATGAGAATACATCATACCAAATCATTTGGGATGCAGCAAAAGCAGTCCTAAGAGGGAAATTCATTGCAATACAGGCTCACCTCACAAAACAAGAAAAAGCTCACATAAGCAACCTCAAACGACTCCTAACAGAATTAGAAAAAGAAGAAAAAACAAAGCCCAGAGTCAGTAGAAGGAGGGAAATAATAAAAATAAGAGCAGAAATAAACGATAGTGAAACAAAAATGACAGTAGGAAGGATCACTGAAACAAAGAGTTGGTTCTTCGAAAAAATTAACAAAATCGACAAACCCTTGGCCAGACTCACCAAGAAAAGAAGAGAGAAATCTCAAATAAATAAAATTAGGAATGAGAGAGGAGAAATCACAACAGATACCAGAGAAATACAAGGGATCATAAGAGAGTACTATGAAAAACTATACGCCAACAAATTGAACAACCTAGAAGAAATGGACAAATTCTTGGACTCTTGCAACCTCCCCAAACTGAACCAGGAAGAAATGGTGAATCTGAATAGGCCAATCACAAGTAAAGAAATAGAAACAGTAATCAAAAACCTCCCCAAAAATGAGAGTCCAGGACCAGACGGCTTCTCTGGAGAATTCTACCAAACATTCAAAGAAGATTTAATACCTATCCTTCTCAAACCATTCCAGAAAATTGAGAAGATGGAGTACTCCCTAACAAATTCTATGAAGCCAATATCACTCTGATCCCCAAACCTGACAAGGACAACACAAAGAAGGTGAACTACAGGCCAATATCACTGATGAACATAGATGCAAAAATCCTCAACAAAATTCTGGCAAACTGAATACAGCAATACATCAAAAAGATTATACACCATGATCAAGTGAGATTTATACCAGGGACACAGGGATGGTTCAACATCCACAAGTCAATCAACGTGATACACTACATTAACAAAATGAGAAACAAAAAACACATGATCATCTCAATAGATGCATAGAAAGCATTCGACAAGATCCAACACCAATTTATGATAAAAACCCTCAAAAAAATGGGAATAGAAATAAAGTACCTCAACATAATAAAGGCGATGTATGACAAACCCACAGCCAACATCATACTTAATGGACCAAAAATGAAAGCCATCCCTCTGAGAACAGGAAAAAGACAAGGGTGCCCACTTTCACCACTCCTATTCGACATAGTACTGGAGGTGTTGGCCAGAGCAATTCGGCAGGAAAAAGAAATAAAAGGAATCCAAATAGGCAATGAAGAAGTAAAACTCTCGCTGTTTGCAGACGACATGTTCTTATATATAGAAAACCCCAAGGAATCCATAGGAAAACTATTATAAAAAATCAACAGCTACAGCAAAGTTGCAGGGTATAAAATCAACATACATAAATCAGTAGCATTTCTATACACTAACAATGAACTAACAGAAAAAGAACTCAGGAACTCAATCCCATTCAAAATCGCAATGAAAAGAATAAAATACCTTGGGATAAATTTAACCAAGGAAGTGAAAGATTTATACAATGAAAACTACAAGACTCTCTTGAAAGAAATTGACGATGACATAAAGAGATGGAAAGACATTCCATGCACATGGATTGGAAGAATAAACATTCGTAAAATGTCCATACTACCTAAAGCAATCTACAGATTCAACGCTATCCCAGTCAGAATCCCAATGACATTCTTTACAGAAATTGAACAAAGAATCCTAAAATTCATATGGGGCAGCAAAAGACTGTGAATTGCTAATGCAATCCTGAGTAAGAAAAACAAAGCTGGAGGCATCACAATCCCCGATTTCAAAACATACTGCAAAGCTACAGTGATCAAAACAGCATGGTACCAGTACAAAAACAGGGGCACTGATCAATGGAACAGAATTGAAAGTCCAGAGATAAAACCACACATCTATGGAGAGCTAATCTTTGACAAAGGAGCTGAAGGCCTACAATGGAGAAAAGAAAGTCTCTTCAACAAATGGTGCTGGGAAAACTGGACAGCCACGTATAAAAGAATGAAAATCGACCATTCTTTTTCACCATTCACAAAAATAAACTCAAAATGGATCAAAGACCTAAAGATTAGGCCTGAAACAATAAGTCTTCTAGAAGAAAATATAGGCAGTACACTCTTTGACATCAGTTTCAAAAGAATCTTTTCAGACACTATAACTCCTCAGATGAGGGAAACAATAGAAAGAATAAACAAATGGGACTTCATCAGACTAAAGAGTTTCTTCAAGACAAGGGAAAACAGGATTGAAACAAAAACACAGCCCACTAATTGGGAAAAAATTACAAGCTACTTATCCGAAAAAGGATTAATCTCCATAATATACAAAGAACTCACACAGCTTAACAACAAAAAAACAAACAACCCGATCAAAAAATGGGCAGAGGACATGAACAGACATTTCTCAAAAGAAGATATAAGTATGGCCAATAGACACATGAAAAGATGTTCATCATCACTAATCATCAGGGAAATGCAAATCAAAACTACACTAAGATATCACCTTACACCTGTTAGATTGGCAAAAACATCCAAAACCAAAAGTGACAAATGTAGGAGAGGTTGTGGATAAAAAGGAACCCTCATACACTGTTGATGGCAATGCAAACTAGTGCAGCCACTATGGAAAACAGTATGGAGATGTCTCAAAAAGTTAAAAATATAAATACCCTATGACCCAGCTATCCCACTACTGGGTATCTATCCTAAGTACCTGAAATCAGCAATCCCAAGAATCCCGTGCACCCATATGTTCATCACAGCATTATTTACAATAGCTGAGATGTGGAATCAACCTAAATGCCCAGAAACTGACGACTGGATAAAGAAGATATGGTATATATACACAATGGAATACTACTCAGCCATAAAAAAGGACCAAATTGTTCCATTCGCATCAATATGGATGGACCTTGAGGGTATTTTATTAAATGAAAAAAGACAGACAGAGAAAGATGAACTCTATATGACCCCACTTATAGGTGGAAGTTAACATATAGACAAGGAGAACCGATTGGTGGTTACCAGGGAAAAGGGGGGAGGACACAAAGGGTGAAGTGGTGCACCCACAACATTACTAACAATAATGTACAACTGAAATCTCACAAGGTTGTAATCTATCATAATCTTAAAAAAAAAAAACTCAGATTCAAGAAGATTAACAAAACCCACATACAAGAAACATGTAGACAACTACTTGAAGGTATACCACAATCAAATTGCTCAAAGCCAGTGATAAATAAAAACCTTATGCGGTCAAAGAAAGAAGATTCTTGTTATACAGAAAACCAGAGAAAAAATAATATCATATTTTTCATCAGAAGTACTGCAGGTGAGAATTCATTGGAAGAAGAATCATTAAAGTAGTGAAGTAAAATAACTGTCAATGTAGAATTTTGTACCCAGAAAAAGATCTTTCACAAAGTTATCCAAAATAAAAACTTTTCAGATGTACAAATGCTGAAAGAATCCATTACCAGCAGACTTGCACTGTAAGAACCAACACAGGAAGCCTTTCAGTCAGAAGAAAAATGATACCAGTTAAAAATATGAATCTAGACAAAGAAATGAAGAGCACTGGAACTAATATCTACATACATGGTTTCAAATATTTAAATCTCAAAGACAATGAAATGTTTAAAAATTATAAAAATGCAGGGGCTGGCCCCGTGGCCGAGTGGTTAAGTTTGCGTGCTCTGCTGCAAGCGGCCCAGTGTTTCGTTGGTTCGAATCCTGGGCGTGGACATGGCACTGCTCGTCAGACCACGCTGAGGCAGCATCCCACATGCCACAACTAGAAGGACCCACAACGAAGAATATACAACTATGTACTGGGGGGCTTTGGGGAGAAAACGGAAAAAATAAAATCTTTAAAAAAAAATTATAAAAATGCATAACGCACATTGTATAAAGGTCATGATGGGAGTGGTTAAACATTGTAAAGTTCTTGTTTTATACATGAAGGGGTATGATTACACTTGCATATAGTTTGTGACAAGTGAAATATCTATACCATGTGCCCTGAAGCAAACACTGAAATAACAACAAAATTATAGCTTTTAAGTTCACAATACAATGTAGAAGAGAAAAAAGTAGAATAAAAATAGATGGAATGAATAGAAAGCAAATAACAATGTGATAAACTTAAACCTAATAATGTCTGTAATCACAACTCAAAAACTCTCAAGGAATCTATAAAAAACAGACAAAACCCCAAAAAAACTTAGACATAAAAGGTAAGTTCAGTGAGGTAACAGGACCAGGATCAACAAGCAAATATCAATCAGGTTTCTACATAATAGCAATGAAACAGAAATTTAAAAAACCACATCACCCCAAGGATGATGAATACTTAGTTAAACTAACAAAATATGTACTGGATTTGTTTACCGTAAAGCACCAAATGCTGGATAAAGAAATCAAAGAAGATCTAAAAAATGGAGAAATTTTGTTTTCTTGGATTAGAAAACTAAATGTAGTAAAGATTTCAGTTTTTCTCAAATTGACCTAAAGTTTTAATGAAAACTCAAATACTATATCAGCATCTTTTTGTAGATAATACACAGGTTTATACTAAAGTTTATATAAAATGCCAAAGGCATAGAATGGCTAAAGCACATTTTTAAATCAGAATAATGTGGAAATGATCAGTGTGTAAGATTTACTGTATAACTATAGTTATCAAGACTGAGTGGAATTGGTGGAGGGACAGACAAATATATCAATATGATAGAATAGAGAAGCCAGAAATAGACCCTTATGAAGAAGTCCAACTAATTTTTGATAAGGTACAAAGGTAATTCAATGAAAGAAGGATAGCTATTTTAAGAAATTTGTGCTAGAACAATTGGAAGTCCCTAGGCAAAATATAGATAAAAGAAGAAAAGAAATTAGAATGTTTACCTAAACTTTACACAAAAATTAACTCAAGATACACCATGACTTAAATATAAAAAGTAAAACTATAAAATTTTATACAAAAACCTGAAAGAAAACATCTTGGCAGGACCTAAGGTTAGGTGAACAGTTCATCAACATGACATTAAAAACATGATCCATATAAGTGCATATTGATAAATTTCACTTCAAAATTAAATCAAACCACCAACCACACTCTTGGACATTCATCCAAGAGAAATGAAAACTTATGTCTATACCATCACCTTTGCACAAAAGTTCATAGGAGCTTTCTTGTAATAGTTGAACATTGGAAACAACCTAAATGTATTTCCATGGGTGGATGGTTGAACAAACTGTATCATCATTCACATGAAATAATAAAGTAACAATAATAATGAACCAATGATAAATCAACAAACAATTTATACATAAAAACACCATGGATTTCAAGAGAATTATGTTGACTGAAGAAAGACAATCGCAAAAGGTTACAAGTAATATTTCATTTATACAACATTCTTAAAATTATAAAATTATAGCGATGGAAAATGGATTAGTGGTTGACAGTGGTTAAAAACAGGACGATGAGGGGCTGGCCCCGTGGCCAAGTGGTTAAGTTCGCGCGCTCCGCTGCAGGCGGCCCAGTGTTTCATTGGTTCGAATCCTGGGCGCGGACATGGCACTGCTCATTAAACTGCGCTGAGGCAGCATCCCACATGCCACAACTAGAAGGACCCACAACAAAGAATATACGACTATGTACCAGGGGGCTTTGGGGAGAAAAAGGAAAAAATAAAATCTCTAAAAAAAAAAAAGGACGATGAGAGAAGGGAAGAGGATATGGCTATAAAGGAAGGGCATAAGAGACCTTTGTGGTGATGGACAAGGTCTGTATGTTGACTGCTGTGGTGGTAACACAAATGTACACATATAATAAAATTGTATATAAGTGTATATCTATATCTATATCATCTATACCTATATCCATACATATATATATATATACACCCAAACACACAAATGACTGCATGCAAAAACTGGTAAAGTCTGAACAATCAATGGATTGTATTAACGTTGATTTCATGGCTGTAACACTGTACTGTATTTATGCAAGTTGTTACCCCTTAAGGAAACTAAGTGGAACACAGGAACTGTCTTTGATCCTTTTTCTGAAGTTTCTTGTATAACTATTCCAAAACCAGAAGTTAAAAAAGTTAAATCTAAGGCTTTCTGGGACAGTGTAGAGCAGGAAGGGGCAGAATGGAAATATTGCATTGAGACACACCAAGAAACTTTGGGGGAGATGGATATGTTCATTATCTTGATTGTTTCGATGATTTTCAGATGCATACATATATCACAACTAAACAAATTTCATACTTTCTATATGTAGAGTTTATTATTTTCAATGATACCTCTATAAAGTTGTTTTACCTAATTACTAAACAAGCCAAGAAATCAAACCAAAAACAAGGAAAAAGTCAATAATAGAAACACACACTTTGCAATATTATTCAATTAACAAGAGAATATATAAATCAGGGACCTATCACAGACGTGAAACTCCAAGAACTGAATCTATTTGCTGGTGGAAGATATACAACAAATCTGAAATATTTAACAAAATTCAATGTCTTCTTATTATTTTTTCTTTCCAAGAGTTCTTAATGCCACGTGTGTGCTTATGTATGGGTATATGTGTAGTGTAGGCATATCTATGTGTATATTAACACACACACAGAGTCAGATATGTAAAACATGTATCATGAACAATGTTTTTACAACATATTAATGTGGTGAGCTCAAGTCTTTTTATTGAACTGGATGTTGTAGCAGTGTTGTTGATAACAGAAGTTGGAGACAAATATCTACCAATAAAGAATCGATCCATGAAATTTGCAGAGGTCTGCCTGGTGATATGTTGGTTAATTTCATGTGCTCTGTTTTGCTGGCATGGGTTTTGCAGGTTTGGATTCTGGGCACAGACCTACACACTGCTTACCAAGACATGCTATGGCAGTGTCCTACATACAAAATAGAGGAAGATTGGCATAGATGTTAGCTCAGGGACAATCTTCCTCAAGCAAAAAGAGGAAGATTGGCAACAGATGTTAGCTCTGGGTGAATCTTCCTCACCAAAAAAAAAAAAGAATAGATCCATGAAATTTGTTATATATTATTGACTATAATGAAAAAAGTAAAAAAAAAGTCACAACATGGATACATCACAAATAATTAAATTTATTTAAAATGCAACATCACAATTTATTAAAGCAAAATAACATGGCAAAACATATATACACAAAGTAATGCATTTTCACAGAATATATTGATCATGCAGGCTATATATCAAGCACAGTAGATGTGTCAAATTAGACAGGAGTAATTGGAATGAACTTTGGACATGACGGAAAAATAAGAAATATTGAAATGTAATACAGGCAAATACAATGAAAAAGAAGATCTCAACAGATGATAAGAAGTAGAAGTAACTCATTCCTCTCCTTGTGGTCAAAAAGGAAAACAAATAGAGCAATCCAAAAGAATTAGGGAAACAGCACCTTATATAGACAATATATTATTATTTTTAGTTCACCTAACCATTTAAATAATGCAGTAAGACAGCATTTAAAAACATCTTCAATGTGTCATCTATTTGAGGAGACTTTTGTATAACTGGAGAAATAGAAGTTTGTTGTATAGATAAAATATATTAATCCATTTCCCTAGATGCTTGTGTTATTCTCGGCATTTAGAGAAACAGAACCAAATGGAGAATATTATATTTATGTATATAAAATATATATGTATAATGTGTATTAATATATAAAGACAGATGTTTAAGGAATTGACTCATATGATTGTTGGGACTGGTAAGGCAAAAATCTGTGGGTAGGCTGGCATTCCAAGAGTTGAAGTTGCAGTCTTGAGTACAAAGGTGGGAAACTGAGGTAGAATTCCTGTATTGCAGTCTGAAATAGAATTCCTTTTTCTTTGAGGGACCTCAGTCTTCGCTCTTTAAGGATTCAACTGGTTGGATGAGGCCTAGCCACATTATGGAAGGTAATCAGTTGTACTGAAAATCTGCTGATGTAAAGGTTAATCACATCTAAAAATATCTTCTGGGGGCTTGCCCTGAGGCCTAGTGGTTAAGTTCAACACCCTCCATTTTGGTGGGCCAGTTTCAGTTCCCAGAAGCAGATGTACACCACTTGTTGGCAGCCATCCTGTGGTGACAACTCACATACAAAATAGAGGAAGATGGGCACAGATGTTAACTCAGAGTGAATCTTCCTCAAGCCAAAAGAGGAAGCCTGGTAACACATGTTAGCTCAGGGTGAATCCCGCTCAGCAAAAGAAACAAACAAAAAATATTCATATCTAGACTGATGTTTGACCAAACAACTGGGCACCATAGTCTAGTCAAGAGGACATAAAAACTAACCATCAAAGTGGGCAAAAAGGGAAGCTAATCAAGAGTAAAATGTAGGAATTTAATACATAAACAAACAAATCAATCTAACTCACTTTCTCTAAATACAAAGGGCTCTAGACAATTAATAAACACCTCACTTTCATTCTGTTAAGCTTTCAAATGCCTCAGGGATAATCTATAAATTGTTTGGCATCTCCTCAACTCTCAGGGAGAGTCCCTGAGGGTGAAAAAGAATCCATAAATTGTTCTTACTATGCCATGTTCAGAAACACATGGGGGAGTCAAGACAGAGGTTGCATGACAGGTAAATAGAATATTTCATGTGGTGCCATATTATGCCAATATCAAAATAGATTAGGTGACATTTGCAAAATAACACATATTTTTTGTCAAAGCATAGTAAATATTAGGATTTCTGATTCCCTTCTGTGTGCATGCTGCTATTGATAATGTATGAACAGAATAGGACTGCACTCCTTTTGCTTCAGATTAATTGTTCAACCATTTCCACAAAAGCAAGTAAGCATCCTTGGAATGTCAATGCTATATGCTCAAGTAATAGTTATATTTTGTATAAAACCTTAATCATATGAATAATAGAAGAAAAACCAAGAGACAAGAAAGCCAGCAAAAGAGACAGGAAAAGAAACCTAAAAATTATTATAAAACTGCAGGAATTTATTTTCTGGTTTGATGTCATTCCTAATCCTCATTTAGTGACGCTAGACTCTTCTTGTTCCCTTCTCAAAATATTTTAATAATTAAAGAATATTTAAATCACTGTATAAATGTGACTTTTTTCTAAACTCTTGAACAAGAAGGGAGTTTCCACTTTACACTGAGATGTGAAAGCAATTTTTAATGTCTAGTAAACTTTTAACTACCTGGTTTTATGGTGATGGTACAATGTACAGCATGTTCAGTTTCCAGTGGAATCTGTCAGAAATCCCATGTATCTGAAAGAGTGTAGCTCTAGAAATAATAATATGATAATTAACACAGACAGTAAACAGTGAAAAGTTAATTTGACACATTCCATAGACTGTAAAGCTGGCGAGAGAAGGCCTTCCATCCTCCTCCATCTTACAGGAAATCAGCACTTAGCAACGTGACTTTTTTCTTGAACTTTTATTACACCCACAAGATTTATTTTGCTTCTTATTCCATTGACTTAAAATATTTTATTCTAACGGTAGTTCAGTATTTCTGACAGAAAGTTGTGTACATGGGGAAACGATAGGATATCAGAAGCTCACAACCTTATAAGCAACGTCTTATGTGAGAAAGTGTGACTTTCTTGTAAACACATTTATAATTTGTTTTAAATGCTGTATTTTTTAATAATTTGTTTCAAATGCTGTATTTTTCTATCTTTTTCCTTAGAGCTCACTCTGAGACTGCTGACATTATTATTTTCCTTGTAGCCAGGATGAATTATCTTTCTTTCATTTTTTTAGGGAAGCATAGATAAAATGTTTTTAACTAATAATTCTTTTACCTTAGCCTCACATCCTCATTTTCCTCTAGTATTAGTCTTGTATTTTTCTTACTTGGTGATTTACTTATATTTATACATACATATACATATTTATATGCACCTTTGTTTCATTATATTTATTTATGTCTGCATTAAATGCTATCTCATACTATGGAGGAGTTCTTTGTGGTCTTAATGAGCAGGCAAACTTAAAAGAACATTGTGGAAGGAATATATGTATATGTATCATTTATCTTGCCAGTGTGGTGATTTGAAACATATTTTTTTCTATAGAGAATCTCTTTATCCAAAGAGGATGTTTATTAAAGTTCATTATATAAAACCTATTTCAGTGATCTCACTTTCTTTCAATTTACTCAATTTCTTATACTAGCCAAGGTTCCTCCATGGCAAAATAT
Source organism: Equus asinus (assembly GCF_041296235.1). Classification (NCBI taxonomy): domain Eukaryota; kingdom Metazoa; phylum Chordata; class Mammalia; order Perissodactyla; family Equidae; genus Equus; species Equus asinus. The sequence continues at coordinate 21,516,042 of NC_091806.1, forward strand.
ACCCTATGTGTTATAAACAAGATAGTATATGCCAGTTATAATGAAAATGCACCTTGGGAGGAGCAAATAGGTTTTACATTTTATTAAATTTTTAAAAAATATTTAAAGTAAGGTAGAAGATAAATTATCAAGAAGAACAGCATATTGACGTTTCAGCTGTAGTCATAGAGTTGGGTCATGTTGGGGGGCGGGGACACACTGGGGGCACTTACCTGGATAACATATTACTTCATCTATCCATCATCATGTCCATATAAAGAAGTTAAGTCACACAAAAAGAATTTATATATACGTATGTAAAGATACTCCATTTTGGGTAACATACTGTCTTTACTTAAAAAGATAAAAACAAACACAAAATAACCTGTATGTACTTGATGTTTGCGGGATATTTCAAGATACCACAAATGTATTGAAACTTTTAATTGTCACTTAGCTTCCAAAAACCTCAACAAAGAAACAGTTGATTTTATTTATGTGTATAAAGAGATTAAGAAAATTTACATCCTTTACTCCAAGTACTCCTTTGTATGTACCACAAATATAGATATAGCAAATACTATATCTACCTCTGTATATTTACCTATATGAAGACAAATACTTTCTACTATGATCTTTAATAGTTTCCTCATTTATACACCTCTGTGACGTATCATTTGTATGTTAATTGTTTCATCCTGTACCACTTGTAGACATAACGGCTCTCATAGGCACATGTTTTAGAGTAGAGGCTCCAAAATGTTTCCACACATAATTGGAATTGGATTTTTAAAATTCTATTATGTAACTAACATATGTATTGTCATATATGATTGTAACTTGGTAAATGTAATTACCCAATTGCTATTATATAAAAGACAAACACAAAAGTTTAACAAACAACTATAAACCTAATGCTTAAAGTTTTTACCATTTTTCATTTTTGCTTCCTTTATCTACATTTATATCTCTCTGTATATATATATATCTATACATATATCAGTGTTTGCCACCTTGGCCCTATAGGCATTTTGGGTGGGATAATTCTTTGTTGTGGGGGGCAACCCTAAAATAGTAGGATAATTAGTAGCTTCGTTGGACTCTAACCATTTGATGCCACTAGCACCCCTCCTCCAAGTGTGACAACCAAAAAGCCCCCAAATATTAACACATTTTTTGGGGGGGTCAAAATTTCCCCAATGGAAAACCACAAATCTCTCTCTACCTCCAAGTATATCTGTTTCTAACTCTTGCTCCGTTTCTATTACTAAATATGTATGCTTTATTTGCAGGGGGTTGATTATTTTAATAGAGTCTAATTGGTAAATCTGAATTTATTCTACTTGTACCAATTTTGTATACTAAAACTAATCAGATTATGCTTCATGAAAGCTGTTGACTGTGCCAATCTTTCTATCCTAAATAGCTTTTCTGATCAAGCTGGATGGAAAAACACAATCTATCAGTGCTGAATGAATTCATTCTTATGGGAATTACAGACCGTCCTGAGCTGCAGGCTCCATTATTTGTGCTCTTTCTCATGATCTACGTGATCTCACTGGTGGGCAACTTGGGCATGGTCATCCTCACCAAGATGGACTCCAGGCTACAAACACCCATGTACTTCTTTCTCAGACACCTGGCTTTTACTGATCTTGGTTATTCAACAACTGTGGGACCCAAAATGTTAGTAAATTTTGTTGTGGATCAAAACACAATCTCCTATTATTGTTGTGCAACACAACTGGTTTTCTTCCTTTTCTTTATTATTAGTGAACTTTTTATTCTGTCAGCAATGTCCTGTGACCGTTATGTGGCCATCTGTAATCCTCTGCTCTACACTGTCATCATGCCACAAAGGGTATGTCAGGTGCTGGTGGCAATCCCATATCTCTACAGCACATTTATTTCTCTTCTAATCACCACAAACATTTTTAATTTATCCTTCTGTGGCTACAATATCATCCATCATTTCTACTGTGATGACCTGCCTTTGTTATCTTTGCTCTGCTCGAACACACATGAAATTGAATTAATTATTCTGATTTTCTCAGCTTTTAATTTGATTTTATCTCTTCTGATAGTTTTTTTGTCTTACCTGCTCATCCTTGTAGCTATTCTCAGGATGAACTCTGCTGAGGGTAGATGCAAGGCCTTTTCTACCTGTGGATCCCACCTGACAGTGGTCACAGTGTTCTATGGGACATTGATATTTATGTATGTGAAACCCAAGTCTAGTCATTCATTTGATACTGAGAAGGTGGTTTCCATATTTTACACCCTGGGTATCCCCATGTTGAATCCCTTGATCTATAGCTTGAGGAACAAAGATGTAAAATATGCAGTACAAACGATATGGAAAAACTATGCAATATATTTTCCCAAGGTTCACTTTCCAATATGATTCCTATAAACATGGTTAGGGACATCCCTTCAGAGAGAAAAGAAAACACAGATATGGTCATCCTATATTTAGAAAATGCTTTCTATGTGCCAGTCACTCTTCTAAGTGATGTATATACATTCATGAAAATAAAAAACACATAAACCCTTGCCATCTCTGAGAGGAAGAGAGGAAGTATAAGCATAATAATTAAGTAAATTTTATAGTACAGTAGCACGGATTAGGGACTATAGACAATAAGATCAGGTAAGGATAGTGGCTATGCTGTGTGGGAGTGAAGAAGAATGGTGGATACAGAAAGGGAGTTCAAATGACTCTTTTATTCTCACAAACTTTAGAATAAGCTTTCAAGTTTCTATGTGTGTTTGTGAATGTGTGTGTGTCTTTGTGTAAGCACATTTCTCTGTTTTAGTCATTATACTGTTCTGTGAGGTATGTTAAGATCAAACTTGATTGTACTTTCAAGAAGGCTCATTGTATGTGAGCATTTAAAGTCAAGAGTCAGCTCAATTTCCTCAGATGCCCCTTTTCCATGTGGGGATCATAGGGTCCTATTCTTTCCCCATCGGGGCCATTATTTCACATATGGGCCCGAGAGAGTCTATCAACTCAATACTGCTGGCATTTCAGCAACTCAGAAGATCCAAATCAAACTAATTTTGTCTAAATCACTCCAATTTTCTGTAAGAATGGATATATCAATTAAGATAAATATCTTGAGGTCTCTCATGGAGCTTCTTTTTTTTTTTTTTTTTACTTTTGTTCTATCACTTTGATCTTGATTCTTAAATGCCTGTTTTCGTGTCATGGATTGTTGTTTTTCCTTATTTCTCTGAAAAACAAAAATAATTCTTCTTTAAAAGTCATGTTTTTGTTGCTGCTATGTATTTGCATAGGAGTTCTACCTTGATGAATTAAGTTTGTTGCCTCTCATGTTGCCGATTTTCCTCAAATTTGGTTCCTATGACTGTGTCGTATACTTTTTATCAGGCTCCATTGTTTCACAGCAGTGATTTGATAATTCCTCTTTTAAGAAGTGAAAAGTGATTGTGTCATGAATTGGTCTATACCATATTTCTAGTGAAAGTATAGCATGATATGAGCAATTTATATACATATTATGTCTTCTGGACAAACTTTCTCTAAACCCTCCCTAAATTCTTCCATTTTTTTGTTTAATTTTAGTATTTGTAACATTAATTGGACTTTATTTACATGATAGAGGGACTGGACATTATTCTTAGTCCACCATCATGGAATATAATATTTCATTTAGCTGTTCAAATTTGAAACATAAATCAGTGGAATAAAATAAATTCTACATATATTGTCATTTGAAGATTAATAGTACTAAAAAGTTTATACAGTTTATTTTTTAATTATTATGAAGAAATCATACACCTAGGTATATGAACTATGCATATATAAATATAAGAAATTACTTGTTTCCTAGAAAACGTATTTTGAGCATGCTAAGAGTGAAATGTTAATACTAGTTGTTGTTGGGCACTGATACTATCAGAAAGGTTAATTAATATTTACTGCTTATATGTTTTCTGCAAAATTTATTCAGTGAATAATTATTATTTTTATAACAGAAGAAAGTAAAAGACTCATATCTTGATTTCAACAAATAAACTGTCAGTAAAAATAACCCAATATACAAATTGTAAAATTAATCTTGGTCTGCCTTTTGATAGTCCCACAAATAATATACCAAAAAGAGAACAAAAATGTGTTGATAATTACAAATGTTGATAATATATTTCATTCATTTTAAAAGTTACTCTCTATTTCATTATTAAGTAGCCATATGAGTTTTTTCAAGAAGTTTTTGTTATTTTTCCATAGAATAAAAAAATTCAAGAAATGAGAGATTAGTATTTAACAAATATTTGATAAAATGTTTTGAAGATTATTAAAATTTAGTGCATAATACGATACTGATTTTAAAAGATCAACAAAAATTAGAATAAGAAAAATACAAAAGAAACTTAAGCTGACACTAAAATTTTCTACGAAAAAAATACTCTGTGCTTTAGGTGAGGATGATACTTAACAGGAGTATTATATATGTGTGTGTATATATATGTGTATATTAATCTGCATGGACAGTATGAAAAACACTATAAAAATTTGAAAATGAAGATGATCTCATACAGTAAATCTGTGTTCAAATTAACACTCCTCCACCCCAAGATCCGTTAAGTGACTTGACTAGGGAACTCTGCATAATGTTTAGGGAAAAAGAAGTAACCAGTTATCTACATATTCTTCAGAAAACTAAAGAGGAGGTGTATTCTCCACCTTTACAAGTAGAGCTTTGCCCTGATATAAAAAGCAGACAAAAGTATTGTAAGAAAAGAAAGCAACATAACAATATCTGTCTTGAACATATAATCAAAAATCTAAACTGAATTTTAGCAAACTGAATCTAGCATTAACTAAAAACAATAATGCACAATGGTTCTTTTATCCAGACATATATGGTGGGTTTAACATTCAAAATAATACTATAGATAGATAGATAGATAGATAGATGATAGATAGATAGATGATAGATAGAGCTTAAAAATACCCTAAGAATAATGAATTACTTAGGTACAAGCTAAGAGAACACATAAATCACCCAAGTATAATGGATTACTTATTTATAAAATTTTAAAAATGTATAATATCTGTATACTAAAAATGTACAAAATGTTGACTAAAGAAATCAAAGAAGATCTGAATGAATATGCAGACATAATTTCAGAGATTAGAAGACTAAATATAATAAAGACATCAGTTCTTCCAAAATTGATCTATAGGTTTAATCCCAACCCAATAAAAATCTCAGCAAGATACTTTGTAGATATTGATGAATTTATACTAAAATTTATGTGAAAAGCCAAGAAACTAGCATAGGCAAAATTCATTTAAAATTTTAGAATAATAAAATAGGAAATATCCTACATCATGCTGTCTTACAATATATTTACAGTAATCAAGACTGTGCGATATTGGTGGAGAGATGGACACATAAATTAATTGAAGACATTCAAGAACTCAGAAATATACCTCACAAAAGTCTAATTAATCCTTCTTGAATGTAAAAAGTTAATTGAATAAAGAATAACCTTTTTAAAAATGTTGATGGACTAATTGGACATCCATAGGAATAACAAATAAATAATTTTAACATAAACCTCATGCAATTCAAACTAATTCAAAATAGAAAAAATGTAAAACATAAAACTATGAAATATTTAAACAAGAACATAGGGGAGAATCTATACCTAGAACCTAGAGCTAGTGAAGAGTTTATAGACATGATATCAAAGCACAGTCTGTAAAAGTAAACATGGATAAGTTGGACTACCTCAGATTTGTAAAAACCTATGAGCCACACTCGTGGACATTCACCCTAGAGAAATGAAAACTTATGTTCAGAGAATCACCTTTATGAAGATGATTATAAGAAGCTATATTTATAATAGTTGAAAACTGGAAACAACACAAATGTCTTCTAGTGGGTGAATGCTTGAACAAACTGTATCCTCAATATCATGAAATACTACATAACAATAACAAGAGAACAAACAATTGTTACATACAAAAGTGTGGATGGACCTCAAGAGTATTGTGTTGAGTAAAAACACCCAATCACAAAAGGTTACAAATAGCATTTCCTTACAAATGGTATTTTTTTCATAGAACATTCTTCAAAAGATAAAATTATAGTGACGGAAAACAGATTAGTGGTTGATTAAAGGCCAGGGAATGAGGGAAGGGAAGGGGTCATGACTATAAAGGAAGGGCATAAGGGACTTCTGTTGATGGACTGAGTCTGTATGATCACTGTTGTAGTGATTACACAAATGCATGCATATGATAAAATTGCATAGAACTATATATACAAAAACACACAAATGAATGCATGCAAAAATGGTGAAATCTTAATGAAGTTAGTGGATTGTACTAATGTTAATTTCATGGTTGTGATATTGTACTGTATTTATTCAAGTTGTTATCATTGGGGAAACGAAATGGGACACACGAACTTTCTGTGCTCTTTTTTGCAACTTATGGTAATTCCATGTTACTTCAAAATAAAAGTAAAATTGCAAATTCTAAGGCTGTTTGGGCTACTGTGAGGCAAGAAGCAGAGTGGAATTATTATGTAGATATTAAGAAATTTTAGGAGTGATGGATATGCTCATTATCTAATTGCTTTAATGGTTTCTTGGATGCACATATATTTCAAAACTTATCAAATTTACACTTTATGTATTTTCAGTTTGTTACTATCAATGATGTTACAATAAAATGCTTTATTTAATTTATAAATATACCAAGAATCAAACAAAACCAAATGCAAAATTTGATAATAGAAACACACATCTTACAATAATAATTAACAGGAAGGAACATAATTTAGGCTCTTGTCATAGATGTGAAGATCCAGGAGACCTCATATATTTCCTGGTGGAAGAGTGTACCGGTACAATCAATATGAAAAATTGAACAAAATTAACTGGCATATTATATTTTCTCTTACAAAGAGATCTCACTACTATATGTGTGTACAAATGTGGGTTATGTATAGATGTAAATGATGTATCTATATCCACAGGCACATGCACAGAGGCAGATACGTGATGTGTATGTCACAGAAAATTTGTTCGTGACATATAAAAGTGTCAAGCTTGACATTTTGTTGGAATGTGTGTTGTAGTAGCGTTAGTGATAGCTGAGGTTGGAGAAAAACAAATAATCTACCTGTAAAGACTATGTCCATACATTTTTTTATATATTTTTGACTGCAAGGAAGAAGGAAGCAAAACAAGTCCAATATGGATATATAACAAATAATTAAAGTGAATTAAACTCAACAAGATAATTTACAGCTCAATAACATATATGCATAGCAAAACATATCCACACAAAATGTTACATTCTTGAGCAATGTATTGACTATGCAGGACTTATATCAAGCACAGTAAAATATGTGTCAAAGTAGACAAGATGAATAAGAGTGGGTATTGGACATGATGGAAGAACAAGAATTATTAAAATGTAATGAAGGCAAATATAATGAAAGATAAGTCCTAAACAGACAGATGATGATGACTCATTATGAAATGAGAATGAGAAATAGGAGTAAACTAATTCCTCTCTGTATGGATAACAAAGAAAAAACATGAATAAAAGATCTTACATGTACAGAACTTATTATTATTCTCGGTTCATTTAAATATTTTAAATAATGCAATAGGACAGTGATTAAACATGTCTCCCTTGTGTCATCCACTTGAGGAGACCATTTAAGAACTAGAAGAATACTGACAGGCTTGTTGTATAGACATAGTAATCTAGATCCCTATTTGGTTGTATTGGTGAAGGTACTCCAGAGAAACAGAATGAATAGGGAATTTCTATCTAGAGAGATAAATTTTAAGAAATGGTATAATGTAATTACGGGGGGTAATAAGGCAGAAACCTGTGGGGCAGGCTGCAGACTGAAAGTGTTGATGTTGCAATCTTGAGTAGAAAGGTGGGAAATTGAGGCAGAATTTCTATGGTGCAGCTCGGAGGAAGAATTCCTTCTTCTTCAGGGGAGCTCAGTCTTTGCTATTGAATGGATGAGGCCACCTCCACTTTCTGGACAGGAATCAGCTATACTCAAAGTCTACTAATTTAAAAGTTAATCACATCTAAAAAATATCTTAACAGCAACATCTAGACTGGTGTTTGACAAAACAACTGACACCAAGCCTAGCCACGTGGACTCGAAAATTAATCATCAAAGTGGGGGAAAAAGCTAATCAAGAGTAAAAGATAGGAATGTAATATGTAAGTAAACAAATAAATTTAACTCACTTTGCTGGTAAATGCAAATTGTTCTGTACTATTAATAACCACACCCCCTCCAGTGAATTCTGTTAAGCTTTCAAATGCTTCAGGGACATTCATGAAATTGCTTAGCATCTCCTCAGGGAGAGTCTCAGAAGGTGAAAAGGAATCCATAAATTGCCCTCACTGCACCACGTTCTGAAGTACAAAGGGGAACAAAGACAGAGGTTTAATGGCAGGCAAAAGAATATTTCATGTGATGCTGTATTATACCAATATTCAAATAGTTTGGATGACATTTGTAAGATAGCCCTTTTATACTACGGCACAGCATAGCAAAATATTAGGATTTATGATTCACTTTTGTGTATATTCTGCTACTGACAATGCCTGAGCAGAATAGGACTGCTCTCCCTTTTCTTCAGATTAATTCTTCAAAAATGTTTTCACAAACACTAATGAATAAGCATCTTTGAAATGTCAGTGCCACATTTCTTATGTAACAGTTATGTTTTATATAAAAACTTAACCATGTGAATAATAAAGGACAAAACTCAGAGACAATAAAGCCTAACTAAAGAGTCAAGAATAAAAAATAAAAATGTAATTATGAAGCTGCAGGTATTCAGTTTCTAGTTTGACGTTCTTCCAAATCCTTAATCGTTTAGTGAGTCTAGGCTCTTTGCATTTGCTTATCAAACACATAGTAAAAATTAATGACCATAGGGGAAGGGGGGAGGGGGGAAGGCAAAAGGGGTGATTAGGCTCACACGTGAAGGATGGACTATAATTAGTTTTCAGGTGGTGAACATGATGTAATCTACACAGAATTCGGAACATATTATGATGCACATCCAACAATAAATAAATTACTTAATTTAAAAACAAAGAAAAGAATCAATGAATACTTAAATCAGTGTATAAATGTGAATTTTTTCTGAAATTTTGATGAGCAAAATGGGGTTTTCTGCCTTCCATTGTGGTGAAAACCAATTTTTGGAGGTCAGGAGACTTTTAAGCACCCACTCTTATGGTGATGGTATAATGTTCAGCATGTCAGTTTCTGATTGAATCTGACAGAAAACAGATAAAATTTTCTCAGATTATAGCTTTAAATATAATACACTGACAACACAGAGAGCAAACAATGAAAAAGTAATTTGATACTTTCCATAGAACTCTAAACCTGGTGAGAGAAAGCCCTTCCATCCTTCCTCATTTTAGAGGAAATCAACTCCTAGCAATATAATTTGTTTCCTTTATCTTTTTGTCATTGCACCTAAACAAAATTTATATTGCTTCTTATTCTATCAATTTAAAATATTTTTTCTTAGCAACAGTTTAGTGTTTCTGACATAAGAAAGATATGTATATGGGGATAGAATAGGCTATCGAAAGCTCACAACTTTATAACAATGTTTTTGTGAGAAAGTGTGGATTTCTTGTAAACACATTTACAACTTAGTGTTATAAATATCGTACTTTTCTATTTGCTATATTAGTGCTCACTCAGAGACCCCTGACACTGCTATTTTCCTTGTAAACAGGATCAATTCTTTTTTTTTTCAAGGAAGATTAGTCCTGAGCTAACATCTGCCACCAATCATCCCGTTTTTTGCTGAGGAAGATTGGCCCTGAGCTATGATCCATGCCTATCTTCCTCTGTTTTATATGCAGGATGCCTGCCAAAGCATGGCTTGATAAGCCATGCGTCTGTCAGCACCCAGGACCCAAACTGGCAAACCCTGTGCCACTGAAGTGGAACTCACAAATTTAACTGCTGCACCATCAGGTTGGCCCCAGGATAAATTCTATTTCTTTCTCTTTTTAAAGGAAGCATTGATACCCACAATTTTTTAAACCAGTAATTCTTTTATTCTAGCCAGCCTTCCTTATACTGTTGTGGTATTTTTTTAATTAGTGGTTTATTAGAAATTTTAATACATATTTTTGTTTCATTATACATATATTTCTCTGTGTTAATGCATATATCATAATATGGAGCAGTTCTTGGTGGCAGATGGAGTTAACACAATTCCCAGAATCTGCATACATATATCTATATCTATGTATCAAATTGTGTATTTTATCAGTATGCAGCAGGGTAATATAGTAACCTTAAAATATTTTTTTTTCTTTATGTAGAGGATCCTTTATCCAAAGGGAATTTTCATGAAACTTCATATATAAAACCAATTTCAATGGCCTCACTTCCTTCAGTTTGCTGAATTTCCTCCTACTATCCTATATTCGCCCAAGACAATATATATCTGATGTGTTACAAACAACTTAGTATATGTCAGTTATAATGAAAATGTACCTTGGGAGGAAGCTATAATTTGGTTTTAGTAAATTTTTGTTAATATTTTAAGTGAAGTAAAAATAAGTTATCCAAAACAACAAAACATTGATGGTACAATTCTTGTCATAGAGTTGGGTCATGGTGGGGGATGCACTGGGGACAGTTATCTGGCTAACACACTATGCCATCCATGCATCATCATGCCCCTCACAAAGAAGTTGAGAGACACAGAGAGAACTCATGCATACATATGTAAAGATAAGCCATTTCATACAACATATTGTGTCCACTTAAAAAATAATTGAACACAGAAGAAAAACCCACTATACAGCTGATATTTTAGGGATATTTCCAGGTACCATAAACACACTGCAACATTTAATTCTCATTTGTCTTTCCCAAGAACCCTGCACTGAAGAGTTGATTTTGCTGATATAGAAAAACAGAGTAAGATAATTTACATTATTTGCTCAAAGTACTCCTTTGTGGATACTACAACTGTAGATGTAGTAAAGACTCTATCCACCTATGTGTATATTTCCTGGGATATTTCCCTCATAAAGATGAATAATCTCTACTATGATCTGTTAGAGTTTCCTGCTTATTCACCTAGGTCCTGTATCAGTCAAATGTGTTATTTGCTTCATCCCGTACCACCTGTAGGCATAAGAGTGTGAAAGGACTATGGCTTACAATAGACTCTTTTAAATGTCTCTACAGATTACTTGAATTTGGATGTTAAAATTGTTACTATGTAATTAATACGTATTATATCATGTGATTGTAATTTGGTATGAGTAATTATGTAATTGTCATTATACAAATGACAAACATAAAGGCTTGATAATCATCTATGCACCTAACATCTCGAGTTTTACCTTTTTTTCACTTTTGCTTCCTATATCTATTTCCATAATTTTACCTACATCTGTATCAATATCTATAGCTATATCTTTATATATCTATCTCTATATCAATATCTATATCTATCTATCTATAGAAGTGTTTGCCAATGTTGACCCTATTGAAATTTTGGGCTGGATAGGTCTTTTTTTTGTGGAGAGACAGTTTTATTATAGTAGGGTAATTAGCAGCATAACTGGGTTCTAAACATGATATGTCAGAACCACCCTCCCTCAAGTTGTGAAAACCAAAATAACTCTAAATATTGTCAAATGTTCTTTGGAGGATAAATCTTCCACAATTGAAAAACACTACTCTATCTCCATTGCCAATCCTATCTCTATCAGTGTTCCTATCTCACTCTATGTAGACATATGTTTTATTGTGGGAGATGGGTTTATTATAAAATATGCTGATGGGAAACTTGGATTTATCTTATTTAAACTAGGTTTGTATAATAAGACAATACCAGATTATACCGCATGAAAGGTATTTACTATGCTGATGTCACTTTTCAGCATGGGTTTTCCAATAAATCTGGATGGAAAAACACAATCTAACAGTTCTGAATGAATTCATACTCATGGGAATCTCACATCACCCTGAACTGCAAGCTCTATTATTTGGGCTCTTCCTCAGAATTTGCATAGTGTCAAAGGTGGGCAACTTGGGCTTGGTCATCCTTACTGGTTAGACTTCAGACTACAAAGTACTTGTGTATTTTTTTCTCAGGCAATGTCCTATGACTTCTATGTGGCCATCTGTAACCCTCTGCTCTGCTTAGTTATCATGTCACAAAGCGTATGTCAGGTGCTGGTGGCAATTCCATATCTCTACAACACATTTGTTTCTCTTCTAGTCACTGTAAAGATTTTTAATTTATCCTGCTGTGGCTACAATATCATCCATCGTTTCTACCATGACTATATTCTCTTGTTATTTTTGCTTTCCTCAAACATGCATGAAATTTATTCACTATTCTGATCTTATCAGGTTTTAGTTTGATATTTTCCCTTCTGTTTGTTCTTATGTCTTACCTGCTCCTTCTTGTAGCCATTCTCAGGATGAACTCTGCTGAGAGAAAGAACAAGTCTTTTCCCACCTGTGGATCCCACCTGACAATGGCCGCAGTGTTTTATGGGACTTTGATATGCTTGTATGTGCAGCTGAAGTCTAGTCATTCCTTCCACGTGGATAAAATGGCATCCATATTTTACACACTCATTATCCCCATGTTAAGATCCCTTGACCTATAGCTTGAGAAAAAAAGATGTAAAATATTCAGTACAATGAATGTGGAAAAAATTATGCCATCTTTTTTCTTAAAGTTTATGGACAATATGATTTTCAATAATCAGCTCATGGGATTCCAACTTTGCTCTGTGTCTTTAGAAGGAATAGCAAGCATGGGTGAGTTCAACATACACTTAGAAATTGCCTTATAAGTGTCAGTCACCCCTCTATGTGCTATAAATATATTAGTACAAAAAATATTTTCCTTTCTTGAGGGGCAGAGATCAATTATAATAATCAAGTAAATTCTATACTGCAGTAGAATGCATTAGGATACTATAGACCATAAGAGAGGGTAAGGAGAGTGGGTGTGCTGTGTAGGAGTGAGGAAGAATATTAGGTACAAAGATGAATTCAAATTATTCTCATATTATTCTCAACTATTTGAATAAACATCCCAGTGTCTATGAATATGTTTGTGAGTGAGCATGTGCTTTTACACAAGCACATCCTTCTGTTTTAGCCGTCACGCTCTTCTATGTCATGTGTTAAATTCAAAGTTGTGATTTTAAGGAGGCTCAGTGTAGTGCTATGATTTGAAGTCATCAGTCATATGAATTTGCTCAAATCCTTGCATACCATGTGGTTGATCTTAGGCTCCTGCCCTTTTCTCATCAGTGTAGTTGCTTTCATATAGGAGCCCTAGAAAGATCATTAATTAGACTTACTTAGAAATTCATAACTCACAAGAGCAGCACAAAATCTTATTTTACTGAATCAGTCCATTTCTCTATACCAGTGGATAAACCAATTAAGATAAATTTCCCTGATTATAGTTAATAATACTGTATTGTATACTTGAAAGTTACTAAGACAGTAAATCTTACATTTTCTCACAACAAAAAATAGTAAACGTGTGAAGTGAAGGAAATATTATATAATGCTAAGTTGTAAGCATTTTGCAGTATATAAGTGTGTCAAATCAACACATTGGACAACTTAAACTTACACAATGTTATATGTCAATTATATCTCAATAAAGCTGGAGTAAAAAAGATAAATTTCTTGAAATCTCCCATGGAAGCTTTCAATTTTTTATTTTTTATTTTATTGAGATCTTGATTCTGAGCTGCTTGTTGTTGACTAATGGGATTTTTATGCTTCCTTATCTTTCTGAAACACAAGACTATTTCTTTTTTAAAATTCAACAGCTAGTTGTTTTTTATCTTTGCATAAGATGTCCACTCTGTTGAATTAGGTTTGTTGCCTTTTTTCTGGGGTGACTTTCCTCAATTTTTGTTCCTATCAGTCTAATATACATTTAGTAGGACTCATTGTTTGACTGCATCAACTTGATAATCACTCTTATAGAAAGAAAAAGGAAATAAACACATGATTTGGGCTATACTATATTTCTAGTGTAAGTATAATAAGACATTTATCAATTTATTTATATGTTATATCTTCTTGAAAAACTTCCTCCTAACTCCTTAATTTCCACTTCTTTGGTTTATTTTTAGTATTATTAACAGTCATTGAACTTTATGTAAATCATATTGAAATTCAACTGTTTTCTTTGTCACTCATAGACTACAATTTTCTGTATAGTCAATCAAACTTGAATAAAAGTAACTCATTGAAATAAAATATGTATTTTTTCATGTGAGGATAAATACTACTAAAAATGTCTACAGTTAATTTTTTTTAAATTATTAAGAAAAAAATTGGGGTTCAGTCCAGTGTCATACTGGTTAAGTTTACATGCTCTGCTTCAGCAGCCTAGGGTTCATAGGTTCTTATCTTAGGCACTGTCAAAGCACCATTCATCAAGCCACTCTGTAATGGCATCCCACATAAAATGGAGGAAGATTGGCACAGATGTTAGCGTAGTTATAATCTTCCTCAAGCAAAAAGAGGAAGACTGGCAACAGCTGTTAGCTCAAGGCCAATCTTCCTGACAAAAGAAGAAAAGGAAAAAATTGTACTGGAAATATGTAGGAACTCTGAAAATACAGTTATAAGAAAATACTTCTTTCTAGAAAATGTATGTTGGGCAGAGATGCAGTGAAATGTTAACATTAGTTATTAGTGTCTGCTAAGATAACAAAAATGTTTAAATTAATATTTTTGGTTATGTGTTACCCCAAATTATCTTTAGTTAATAATTATGACTTTTGTAATAGAAAAAAGTAAACATTTTTAGTATCTGCATTTAAAAAAATAAAGTCTCACTAAGGTAATCTAATATCCCAGTTCTAAAAATCTTTGTGTTCCTTCTACAGTCTCTCAAATAATAAACCAGAAAGAGTAAACTTTATTGAGATTTACAAATTTTGTAAAATATTTGATGCATTTTTTTTATTAATGTTATGATAGATTACAACCTTGTGAGATTTCAGTTGTACATTTTTGTTAGTCATGTTGTGGGTACACCACTTCCCCCTTTGTGCCCTCCCCCCACCCCCCCTTTCCCTGGTAACCACCGATCAGATCTCCTTATCAATATACTAACTTCCACCTATGAGTGGAGTCATATAGAGTTCGTCTTTCTCTGACTGGCTTATTTCGCTTAACATAATACCCTCGAGGTCCATCCACGTTGTTGTGAATGGGCCAATTTTGTCTTTTTTATGGCTGAGTAGTATTCCATTGTGTATATATACCACATCTTCTTTATCCAATCATCAGTTTCTGGGCACGTAGGCTGGTTCCACGTCTTGGCTATTGTAAATAATGCTGCGATGAACATAGGGGTGCAACGGACTCTTGAGATTTCTGATATCAGGTTCTTAGGATAGATACCCAGTAATGGGATGGCTGGGTCATAGGGTATTTCTATTTTTAACTTTTTCAGAAATCTCCATACTGTTTTCCATAGTGGCTGCACCAGTTTGCATTCCCACCAACAGTCTATGAGGGTTCCTTTTTCTCCACAACCTCTCCAACATTTGTCGCTCTTGGTTTTGGATGTTTTTGCTAATCTAACAGGTGTAAGGTGATATCTTAGTGTAGTTTTGATTTGCATTTCCCTGATGATTAGTGATGATGAACATCTTTTCATGTGTCTATTGGCCATATTAATATCTTCTTTTGAGAAATGTCTGTTCATGTCCTCTGCCCATTTTTTGATCGGGTTGTTTGTTTTTTTGTTGTTAAGCAGTATGAGTTCTTTATATATTATGGAGATTAACCCTTTGTCAGATAAGTGGCTTGTAAATATTTTTTCCCAATTAGTGAGCTGTTTTTTTGTTTCAATCCGGTTTTCCCTTGCCTTGAAGAAGCTCTTTAGTCTGATGAAGTCCCATTTGTTTATTCTTTCTATTGTTTCCCTCAACTGAGGAGTTATAGTGTCCGAAAAGATTCTTTTGAAACTGATGTCAAAGAGTGTACTGCCTATATTCTCTTCCAAAAGACTTATTGTCTCAGGCCTAATCTTTAGGTCTTTGATCCATTTTGAGTTTATTTTGGTGTGTGGTGAAAAAGAATGGTCAATTTTCAATCTTTTGCATGTGGCTGTCCAGTTTTCCCAGCACCATTTGTTGAAGAGACTTTCTTTTCTCCATTGTAGGCCCTCTGCTCCTTTGTCGAAGATTAGCTGTCCATAGATGTGTGGTTTTATCTCTGGGCTTTCAATTCTGTTCCATTGATCTGTGGACCTGTTTTTGTACCAGTACCATGCTGTTTTGATCACTGTAGCTTTGTAGTATGTTTTGAAGTCAGGGATTGTGATTCCGCCGGCTTTGTTTTTCTTGCTCAGGATTGCTTTAGCAATTCACAGTCTTTTGTTGCCCCATATGAATTTTAGGATTGTTTGTTCAATTTCTGTGAAGAATGTTCTTGGGATTCTGATTGGGATAGCATTGAATCTGTAGATTGCTTTAGGTAGTATGGACATTTTAACTATGTTTATTCTTCCAATCCATGTGCATGGAATGTCTTTCCGTCTCTTTATGTCATCGTCAATTTCTTTCAAGAAAGTCTTGTAGTTTTCATTGTATAGATGCTTCACTTCCTTGGTTAAGTTTATCCCAAGGTATTTTATTCTTTTCATTGCGATTGTGAATGGGATTGAGTTCTTGAGTTCTTTTTCTGTTAGTTCATTGTTAGTGTATAGAAATGCTACTGATTTATGCACGTTAATTTTATACCCTGCTACTTTGCTGTAGTTGATTATTTCCAATAGTTTTTCTATGGATTCTTTGGGGTTTTCTATATAAAAGATGATGTTGTCTGCAAACAGCGAGAGTTTTACTTCTTTGTTACCTATTTGGATTCCTTTTATTTCTTTTTCCTGCCAAATTGCTCTGGCCAGCACCTCCAGAACTATGTTGAATAGGAGTGGTGAAAGTGGGCACCCTTGTCTTGTTCCTGTCCTCAGAGGGATGGCTTTCAGTTTTTGTCCATTGAGTATGATGTTGGCTGTGGGTCTGTCATATATGGCCTTTATTATGTTGAGGTACTTTCCTTCTATACCCATTTTACTGAGGGTTTTTATCATAAATGGGTGTAGGATCTTGTCGAATGCTTTCTATGCATCTATTGAGATGATCGTGTGGTTTTTGTTTTTCATTTTGTTGATGTACTGTATCACGTTGATTGACTTGTGGATGTTGAACCATCCCTGTGTCCCTGGTATAAATCCCACTTGATCATGGTGTATAATCTTTTTGATGTATTGCTGTATTCGGTTTGCCAAAATTTTGTTGAGGATTTTTGCATCTATGCTCATCAGTGATATCGGCCTGTAGTTCTCCTTCTTTGTGTTGTCCTTGTCAGGTTTGGGGATCAGAGTGATGTTGGCTTCATAGAATGTGTTAGGGAGTACTCCATCTTTCTCAATTTTCTGGAACAGTTTGAGGAGAGTAGGTATTAAGTCTTCTTTGAATGTTTGGTGGAATTCCCCAGAGAAGCCGTCTGGTCCTGGACTCTTATTTTTGGGGAGGTTTTTGATTACCGTTTCTATTTCCTTACTTGTGATTGGCCTATTCAGATTCTCCATTTCTTCCTGATTCAGTTTGGGGAGGTTGTAGGAGTCTAGGAATTTGTCCATTTCTTCCAGGTTGTTCAATTTGTTGGCATATAGTTTTTCATAGTATTCTCTTATGATCTCTTGTATTTCATTGGTATCTGTTGTGATTTCTCCTCTGTCATTCCTAATTTTATTAATTTGCGATTTCTCTCTTGTTTTCTTGGTGAGTCTGGCTAGGGGTTTGTCAATTTTGTTAATTCTTTCGAAGAACCAACTCTTTGTTTCATTGATCCTTTCTATTGTCTTTTTTGTTTCAATATCGTTTATGTCTGCTCTTATTTTTATTATTTCCCTCCTTCTACTGACTCTGGGCTTTGTTTGTTCTTCTTTTTCTAGTTCTGTTAGGTGTCATTTGAGGTTGCTTATGTGAGCTTTTTCTTATTTCCTGAGGTGAGCCTGTATTGCGATGAATTTCCCTCTTAGGACTGCTTTTGCTGCATCCCAAATGATTTGGTATGTTGTGTTCTCATTTTCATTTGTCTCCAGATAATATCTGATTTCTTCTTTAATTTCTTCAGTGATCCATTGTTTGTTCAGAAGCGTGTTGTTTAGTCTCCACATTTTTGCACCTTTCTCTGCTTTTTTCTTGTAGTTGATTTCTAGTTTAGTAGCATTATGATCTGAAAAGAAAGAGTAAACTTTATTGAGATTTACAAATTTTGTAAAATATTTGATGCATTTTAAATGTTAGTTAATTCATTTTAAGTATACTTATGCTATTTCAGAAAGTTTTAAATGTTTCCAGAAAATATAAAAATTGAAAAATTCAGGAATGTGAACATAACAAATTTTTCATGTGATATTATGAAAAATATCATATTTTAAAATATTATGCAATAATGATGGAAAAAGATTCATAAAACTTAGAGTATGAAAAGTACATAAAATTTAGAGACATTAAGGATATCTATAAAAAAATCTGAGAGTGACATCAGCAACATGGCAGAGTGAATGGTTCTCTTTATCTCTTCCCCTTCAAACTACAACTAAAAGGACGTTCATTGATCAATAGAAGATACTCACACAGCACCTCAGGATGCTTGCGAGATCTGTGCTGCTATACATTAGAAAGTGAATGGACTACCCCCAGGGAGGAGGTGGGGATAGGAGAGAAGTCTCCAGCTCCCAGAAATCCCAGTACCTGTGAGCAAATCTCTCCAGGATGAAGCAGTCATAGCACCACTGCAGCCCCAAGGGTGGGTGTACAGCTCAGGGTGACTGTGAGAAGAGGTGACTGCAGCCCTGAGCACCCCTATTTTTCTCTGGACCAGTGGGAAAATCCACAGTCCCACCACAGGTGCAGGGAGTGACTCAGGCTCAGATTTGGTAGGGAGGCCCTGCCCAACAAGCACAAAGGCTGGGGTGACCTAGGAGCAGACATAACATGGCTGGGTGAGAAACTGGGGACTGCCTTAAATGCCCATACCTCTGCTGTATCCCCAATGGAGTAAGTGAAGCTCAGGAGGGCAGTGGGAGTGAGCAGTGACAACCCAGTGCCCCAGTATGATCGCTCCTTGGTCCAGTGGGAAAATCCATGGTCCCATGGTGGCCCCTCAGAGAGATTCAGCTTGTATCTAGTGGAGAGACCCTGCCCACCAAGCACAAAGTGCAACCTAGGAGCAGACATAGTACAGCTGCTAATCCAGGTGGACAATCCAGCAGCTGCCTTAAATGCCCATAGCTTGGCTATGGCTCTGAAGGGGAAAGTGAGATCCAGCATGACTGCAGGAGTGGCCAGGGACAACCCCAAGCCTTAGCATGATTGCTCCTAGTCCCAGTGTGAAAGTCCACAGTCCCACCATAGCCCCAGGGAGTGACTCAGGTTCCATCCCAATGAGAAGTCCCTGTCCACCAAGGTCAAAGGCTGGTGTGACCTAGGAACAGATGGTGGAGTATCTTCAGCCTGGGAAAAAGTGACCCAGGCTACAGTAAATACCCACAGTAGCACTGCAGTGGCAAAGGGTCAGGATGACTGGTGGTACTGTGGTAACAGGTGACAGCAGACCTGAGCCCCTGTGTGATCGATCTCCCAACCAGTGGGAGGGTATACAATCTCACCACCATTCAAGGGAGTGGCACAGGCTCAGAATCAGTGGGGAGGACCCAACCAACAAGCACAACAGCTGGTACAATTTAGGACCAGACAGTGGAGGAGCTGAGTTTGGGTGAACAAGCGCGTGGCTGCCTTGAAAGCCCATAACAATGCTGCAGTCCCTAAGGGAGGGCTGTGTCTTGGTGGGCCTGCAGGAGCAGGTGGCAGCAACCAAGCATCCCTGTGTGACTGTTCTCACAGTTGATGGGAGACCCCCAGAGCCACTGTGATCCCAAGGAGTGGCCCAGGCTCAGTCAGGAACAGCTGACAGAGATGCTGTTGGGTGTAGATTACACAGCTCCTGCTCTTTCCCCCCAGTGGCAGCAAGTGGAAGCAGTAAGCAAATCTATCTCTATGCAGAGGCACAAATCCATGCCATCAAGAAGTATGAAAAAATATATTAAATCTCTAAAACAGAAGGAAAATAACAAGTACCCAGAAAAAAATCCTGAAAACAGAAATCCATAACTAAATGACAAAGAACTCAAAATAACTATCATTAAAAAACTCAATGAGTTAAAAGAGAATACAGACAGTCAACTCAATGAGTTCAGGAGCTACATCACAAAAATCCTTGAAACTATGAAGAAGAACCAGTCAGAAATGTTGGAGATGAAAAACACAACGGTTGAAATAAAGAAAAATATGTACTCCCTGAACAGTAAGGCTGACAATCTGGAGGACAGAATGAGCAGTATGTAGGATAGGAATAAAGAAATGCTTCAGATAGAGGATGAGAGAGAAGTAAGACTAAAAAGACATGAAGAAGCCTCCCTGAGAAATACCCAACTCAAAAAGGAAATGCAATATGAGGATTATAGGTGTCCCAAAGGGAGAAGAGAAGAATAATGGAGCAGAAAGCTTGTTCAAAGAAACAATAACTGAGAACTTCCAAAACCTGGGGAGGGGGAAGGAAATCCATGTGACAGAAGCCAATAGATCTCCAAATCTTATCAATGTAAAAAGACCATATCCAAGGCATATTGTATTAAAGCTGGCAAAAGTCAATGACAAATGAAACACATTAAGGGCAGCAAGGCAGCAGAAAATAACCTACAAGGTAACTTGTATCAGGCTGTCAGCAGATTTCTCAGCAGAAATACTACAGGCTAGAAGAGAGAATGGAATTATATTCAAAATTCTGAAACACAAAACTTCCAGTTG
The DNA here is from genome assembly GCF_041296235.1 of Equus asinus. Taxonomy (NCBI): domain Eukaryota; kingdom Metazoa; phylum Chordata; class Mammalia; order Perissodactyla; family Equidae; genus Equus; species Equus asinus. Next base: position 21,536,983 of record NC_091806.1, read on the forward strand.
AGAATACTCTATCTGGTGAAAATAGCCTTCAAATATGGTACAGAAATAACTTCCTCAGACAAACAAAAGTTAAGGGAGTTCATTGCCACAAGACTCCCGTACAAGAAATCCTCAGGCAGGCCCTCAAAGTGAAAAAAAAAATTAAAAAAGAAAGAGGTTACAAAATCCTGAGCCAGGAGATAAGTAGATAGACAAAATCAGAAAATTGTACTCTCCATCAGAACATGCTAGCCAATGCTTGCTTATAACATTAAAGATAAAGGGAAGAGAAACACCAATAATACATATATTTGTGTCATTTTAACCACAAACTCACAACAAAAGACCAAAAAAAGATGTGACAATAACACGTAGAACAGGAAGAGGGAAGAGATGGAATTGATTTAGTCTAAAGAAATAAGAGGCTATCATAAAATGGACTAGCTCATCTATGAGATGTTTTATACAAGCCAGATGGTAACCACTAAACAAATAATTAGAACAGAGACACAAATTACAAACAAGGAGAAAACCAGGAATACCAACATAGAAAACTACCGAACTGAATTAGTAGTCCAAAATACATGGGACAAGAAACAAAGGAAAGCAGGAGAACTGGAAAACGAGCACTAAAATTGCAGGATTAGGCCCCCATATTTCAATAATCACTCTAAATGTAAATTGATTGAATTGCCCAATCAAAAGACACAGAGTGGCAGAATGGATTCAAAAACAAGACCCAAAAATATGCTGCCTCCATGAAACACATCTCAGCCCCAAAGACAAACACAGACTCAGAGTGAAGGAATGGGAGATACTACTCCAAGCTAATAGCAAGCAAAAGAAACCTGGTGTCACCATACTTATATCAGGCAAAGCAGACTTCAAAAGAAAGCAGTTAAAGAGAGACAAAGAGGGGTAGTATATAATGATTAAAGGACACTCCATCAAGAAGACATAAATATATATGCACCCAACACAGGAGCACCAAAGTACATAAAGCAACTGTTTAAAAAACAAAAAGGAGATATCAACAATAATACTAGAATAGTAGAGGACCTCAACACCCCACTTAATTCAATAGATGCATCATTGAGACAGAATGTCAAAAAGGAAATTGTAGAATTAAGTGAAAAACTAGACCAGATGGACTTAATAAATAGAACAGTCCATCCAAAAATAGCAGGTTACACATTCTTCTTAATTGTGCATGGAACATTCTCAAGGATATATCGTAAGTGGGGAAACAAAGCAAGCCTAAACAAATTTAAGAGGATTGAAAAAATGTGAAGCATCTTTTCTGACTGCAACGCTATGAAACTAGAAATCAATTACAAGAAAAAAGCTGGGAAAGGGGCAAAGATGTGGAGATTAAACCACATGCTAGTGTATGACGAATGGGTCATTGAAGAAATCAAAGGAGAAATCAAATATCATCTGGAGACAAATGAAAATGAAAACACGCAATAACAACTCATTTGGGATGCAGCAAAAGCAGTCCAAAGAGGGAAATTCATTTCAATACAGGCTGAAGTCAACAAACAAGAAAAATATCAAATAAGCAATCTCAAGCTACACCTAACAGAATTAGAAGAACAAACAAAGCCCAAACTCAGCAGAAGGAAAGAAATCATAAAAATTAGAGCAAAATTAAATGAAATCGGAACCAAAAAAGATCAACGAAACAAAGAGCTGGTGTTTTGAGAAAATTAACAAAATTGACAAACCATTAGCGAGGCTCATTAAGAAAAAGAGAAGACCCAAATAAATAAAGTTAGAAATGAAAGAGGGAAAATTACAACAGATACCACAGAAATAAAAAGATTATAAGAGATTTCTCTGGAAAACTGTATGCCAACAAAGTGGACAACTTAGAAGAAATGGATGAATTCTTAGACTCTTACAACCTCCCAAAACTGAATCAAGAAGAAATAGAGAATCTGAAGAGACCAATCGCAAGTAAAGAGATCAAAACAGTAATCAAAAACCTCCCCCAAAATAAAATTCCAGGACCAGACAGCTTCTCTAGAGAACTCTACCAAAAATTCAAAGAAGATTAATACCTATCCTCTCAAACTATCCCAGAAAATTGAGGATTTTTCCTAACACATTCTACAAGGCCAACATCACCCTGATACCAAAGACAGATAAGGACAACACAAAGAAGGAAAAATACAGGCCTATATCATTGATGAATGTAGATACAAAAATCCTCAGCAAAATACTGGCAAACTGAATGTCACAATACATTGAAAATATCGTACACCATGATCAAGTGGGATTTATACCAGTATATTGGAGACACAGGGATGGTTCAACATCTGCAAGCCAATTAATGTGATACACCGCATTAACAAATGAGGAACAAAAACCACATGATCATCTCATTAGATGCAAAGTATTCACAAGATCCAACATCCGTTTATGATAAACACAATAAAATGTGTATAGAAGGAAAGTATCTCAAAATAATAAAGCCCATACATGGCAAACTCACAGCCAACATCATACTCAATAGGGAAAAAACTGAAAGTCATCCCTCTGAGAAGAGGAACAAAATAAGGGTACCAACCCTCACCGCTCTTATTCAACATGGTACTGGAGGTTTTGGCCAGAGCAATTAGGAAGGAAAAGGAAATAAAAGGAATCCAAATAGGGAATGAAGAAGTGAAACTCTCGCTGTTTGCAGGTGACATGATCTTATGCATAGAAAACCCTAAAGAAATCCATCAGAAAGCTACTAGAAATAATTAACAATTACAACAAAGATGCAGGGTACAAAATTGACTTACATAAATCAGTAGCATTTCTATACTCTAATCACGAACTAACAGAATAAGAACTCAAGAACACAATCCCATTCACAATTGCAGCAAAAAGGATAAAATATCTTGGAATAAATTTAACCAATGAAGTGAAAAACCTATACAATGAAAACTACAAGAGTTTCCTGAAAGAAATTGATGACGACATAAAGAGATGGAAAGACATTCCATGCACATGGATTGAATGAAAAACCAGTTAAAATGTTCATACCAGCTAAAGCAATCTACAGATTCAATGCAATCCCGAATACAATCCCAATGACATTCTTCACGGAAATAGAACAAAGAATACTGAAATTTATATAGGACAACAAAAACCTGAATTGCTAAATCAACCCAGAGAAAAAAAGAACAAAGCTGGAGACATCACAATCCCTGACTTCAAAGTATACTACAAAATTATAGTATTCAAACAGCATGGTACTGGTACAAAAACAGGCACACAGATCAATTGAATTGATTTGAAAGCCCAGAAATCAAACCCTACATGTGTGGACAGCTGATCTTTGACAAAGGAGCTGAAAACATACAATGGAGACAAGAATGTCTCTCCAACAAATGGTGTTGGGAAAACTGGACAGCCACATATAAAAGAATGAAAATAGAGCATTCTTTTATGCCAGTCACAAAAATAAACTCAAAATGGATCAAAGACTTAAAGGTAAGACCTGTAACCATAAGACTTCTAGAAGAAAATATAGGCAGTGCAGTCTTTGATATTAGTCTTAAAAGGATCTTTTCAGACAGCATATCTTCTCAGACAAGGGAAACAATAGGAAGAATAAACAAGTGGGACTTCATCAGACTAAAGTGCTTCTCCAAGGCAAAGGAAACAAGGATTGAAATGAAAAGACAACCCTCCAACTAGGAAAAAATATTTGGAAATCAAATATCTGACAAAGGGTTAATCTCTATAACATACAAAGAACACACACAACTCAACAACAAAAAATCGAACAACCCAATCAAAAAATGGGCAGGGGATATGAACAGTCATCCAAAGAAGATATATGGATGGTCATTAGACACATGACAAGATGTTCATCCTCACTGATCATCAGGAAAATGCAAATCAAAACTACACTAAGATATCACCTTAAACCCATTAGAATTTCTATAATTACCAAGACAAAAAGTAAATGTTGGAGAAGTTGTGGAGAAAAACGAACCCTCATTCACTGCTGGTGGAAATTAAAACTGGTTCAGCCATTATGGACAACATTATAGAGATGTCTGAAAAAGTTAAAAATAGAAATACTGGGAGGTGGGACCAAGATGGCAGAGTGAGTAGTCTTCTTTGTCTCTCCCCCTTCGAATCTACAACTAATTAGACATTCATCGGTTAACAAAGGCTATCCATATAGCATCTCAAGACACCTGAGAGACCCATGCTGCTGTACATCAGAGGGCAGATGGACTTCCCCCCCTGGGAAGAGGTGGAGATAGGTGAAAACTCTCTGACCCCCACCTGTGGACAGCCTAGTACCTGCAAGAGGCTCTCTTCCAGCGGACTCCCCCATAGCATCGTCTCACACCAAGGGCGGGTGTGTACTGGTGGAGTACTGGTGGAGCGATGGTGGAAACAGGTGACTACAGCCCTACCTAAGCCCCCTGTGATTACACCTAAGCCCAGGGGGAAACTCCAGGGTCCCACATCCGCTGGCAGGGAAAGCCTCTGCTTGCCATTAGCAGAGAGACTCCACCCAGCATTCAGAACATGGGGAGGCTCCCAAGGAACGGATTTCCCAGCAGGGCAGCAGCCCACCAGCCACTGCCAGGCTCACTGACACTGGCTGTGTCCCAGATTGTGAAAGAGGCACCCAGAGATCCCAGAGGTGTGCTTGGGGGCCAGGTGGCCCTCCAGTGCCTGGCTCCACGGCCCAGGGGGAAACTCCAGGGTCCAGCACCAGCAACAGGGAAAGCCGCTGCTTGCCATTAGCAGAGAGGCCCCACCCAGAATTGAGAATGCCGGGGAGCTCCCAAAGAGCAGAATTACAAGAAAGGCAGCAGCTCACCAGCCGCCACAGGACTCACAGACTCCGGTGGTGCCCCAGAGGGTGCAAGAGGCAGCCAGAGATCTCGAGGGCATGGTCAGGAGCTGGGTGGAGCTCCAGGGCCTGGCTCCATGGCCCACGGGGAAACTCCAGGTTCCCACAGCAGACTAAGCAAAAGCCTCTGCACAGCACTAGTGGAGAGGCCCTGACCGGCGATCACAAGGCTGGAAGGCCCTGAGGCAAAAGTAGCACAGCTAGGTGAGCTTACCACAGACTGCAGAAGACACCCAAAGCTCTGCTGCAAACTATAGTGGACAAGTGAGAACTTGTGGGCTCTGACAGAGCTGCAATTATAGGTGATCTTGCTCCTGGGTGCTGGGAAAGCCCATAGCACCGCTGCAGACCCCAAGGAGGGAGTGCGTCTAGGTGGTCTGCAACAGTAGGCACCAGCAGCCTGAGGCCCTCTTGTAATTGCCCCCACAACTGATGAGGGACCCCACAGGACCACTGTGACTATGAGGAGGGGTCCAGGTCCAGTCAGTAACAGCTGACAGGGTTCCTGGTTGGTGCAGTCTAAACAGCTGCTCCTCCCCTACACCAGTTGAAACAGGTGGAAGCAGTAACTAAACTCTATCTCTATGTGGAGGCACAAATCCATGCCATCAAGCAGTATGAAAAAATATATTAAATCTCCAGAACAGAAGAAAATGACAAGTACCCAGAAAACAATCCCAAAGACAATGAAATCTATAACCTAACTGACAATGAATTCAAAACAGCCATTATTAAAAAACTCAAGGAGTTAAAAGAGAATTCAGATAGACAACTCCACGAGTTCAGGAGCTATGTCACAGAAGAGTTTGATACTATAAAGAAGATCAAGTTAGAAATACTGGAGATGAAGAACACAATGGAGGAGATTAAGAAAAATCTGGACTCTCTGTAAAGTAGGGCTGATAATATGGAGGACAGAACTAGAAATTTGGAGGATAGGAATATAGAAATGCTGCAGACAGAGGAGGAGAGAGGGAAGTAAGACTAAAAAGAAATGAAGAAACTCTCGGAGAATTATCCAACTCAATTAAGAGATGCAACATAGGGATTATAGGTATCCCAGAAGGAGAATAGAATGAGAAGGGGGCAGAAGGCCTGTTCAAATAAATAATGGCTGAGAACTTTCCAAACCTGGAGGGAGAGATGGAACTTCAAGTGACACAAGCCAATAGATCTCCAAACTTTATCAATGTAAGAAGACCAACCCCAAGGCATATAGTAGTGAAGCTAGCAAAAGTCAATGACGAAGAGAAAATACCAAGGGCAGCCAGGCAGAAGAAAATAACCTACAAAGGAACCCCCATAAGGCTATCAGCAAATTTCTCAGGAGATACCTTACAGGCTAGAAGAGAGTGGAATGATATATTCAAAACTCTGAAAAAGAAAAGCCCGCAGCCAAGAATTCTCTACCCAGCGAAAATATCCTTCAAATACGATGGAGAAATTAAAACTTTCCCAGATAAACAAAAGTTAAGGGAGTTCATTGCCACAAGGGCTCCTCTTCAAGAAATGCTCAGGAAGACCCTCATACCTGAAAAATCAAAAAAAGGGAAGGGGTTACAAAATCCAGAACAAAGGTGATAAGCAGAAGGACAATAAAAGAAAGTAGCAGTTCATCAGAACAGGTTAGCAAAAGTTAAATAAAACATTAAAGATAAACGGAAGGGAAACACCATAAATAAAGATAACCTTGTCATTTTAACCACAAAATCACCACACAAGAAGGAAGAGGAAAAAAATCTGACAATAACAACCGAGAAGGGGAAGAGAAAAGGGATGGAATGTTTTAATTTTAGGAAATAAGAGGCTATCAGAAAAAGGACTATCTCATCTACGAGATGTGTTATACAAACCACCTTGTAACCAGTAAATAAATAACAAGAATAAAGACACAAATTACAAATAAGAAGACACCCAGTACAGAAATTTACCTACCTGAATTAGGAATCCAAAATTCATGGGACGAGAAACAAAGGAAATGAAGAGAACTGGAAAAGAAGTGATAAAATGGCAGCGGTAGGCCCCCACGTTTCAATAATCACTCTAAATGTAAATGGATTGAACTCTCCAATCAAAGAAATAGAGTAGCAGGATGGATCAAAGAACAAGATCCAACAATATGCTGCCTCCAGGAAACACACCTCAGCCCCAAAGACAAACACAGACTCAAAGTGAAGGGATGGAAGACAATACTCCAAGCTAATAATGAACAAAAAAAAGCAGGTATTGCCATACTTATATCAGACAAAGTAGACTTCAAAGCAAAACAGATAAAGAAAGACAAAGAGGGGCAGTTTATAATGATAAAAGGGACACTCCACCAAGATGACATAACACTTATAAATATATACACACCCAACACAGGAGCACCAAAATTTGTAAAGCAACTATTAACAGAAATACAGGGAGACATCGAGAGCAATACAATACTTGTAGGGGACATCAACACCCCATTAACATCAATGGATAGACCATCCAGACAGAAAATCAAAAAGGAAATTATAGAATTAAATGAATAATTAGACCAGATGGACTTAATAGATATGTAAAGAACACTTCATCCAAAAACAGCAGGCTACACATTCTTCTCAAGTGTGCATGGAACGTTCTCAATGATAGACCATATCTGGGGAAACAAAGCAAGCATCAATAAATTCAAGAGGGTTGAAATAATATTGAGCATCTTTTCAGATCATAATGCTATGAAACTAGAAATCAACTACAAGAATAAAGCTGGGAATGGGGCAAAAATGTGGAGACTAAACAACGTGCTACTGAACAAACAGTGGATTATTGAAGAAATTAAAGAAGAAATCAAATATCATCTGGAGACAAATGAAAATACACCATACCAACTAATTTGGGACATAGCAAAAGCAGTCCTAATAGGGAAATTCATTGCAATGCAGGCTTACCTCAAGAAGCAAGAAAAATCTTACATAAACAACCTCAAATGACACCTAAAAGAATTAAAAAAAGAAGAGCAAACAAAGCCCAAAGTCAGTAGAAGGAGGGAAATAATGAAAATTAGAGCAGAAATAAACGATATTGAAACAAATAAGACAGTAGATAGGATCGATGAAACAAAGAGTTCGTTCTTTGCAAAAATTAGCAAAAGCAGTAAACTCTTAGCCAGACTCACTAAGAAAAAAAGAGAGAAGTCTCAAATAAATAAATTTAGAAATGAGAAAGGAGAAATCACAACAGATACCAAAGAAATACAAAGGATCATAAGAGAATACTATGGAAAACTATATGCCAACAAATTGAACAACCTAGAAGAAATGGATAAATTCCTAGACTCTTACAACCTCCCCAAACTGAATCAGGAAGAAATGGAGAATCTGAATAGGCCAATCACAAGTAAAGAAATAGAAACAGTAGTCAAAACCTCCCCAAAAATAAGAGTCCAGGACCAGATGGCTTCTCTGGAGAATTCTACCAAACATTCAAAGAAGATTTAATACGTTTCCTTCTCAAACTATTCCAGAAAATTGAGGAAGATGGAGTACTCCCTAACACATTCTATGAAGCCAACATCACCCTGATCCCCAAACCTGACAAGGACAACACAAAGAAGGAAAACTACAGGCCAATATCACTGATGAACATAGATGCGAAAATCCTCAACAAAATTCTGGCAAACCGAATACAGCAATACATCAAAAAGATTATACAGCATCATCAAGTGGGATTTATACCAGGGACACAGGGATGATTCAACATCCACAAGTCAATCAACGTGATTCACTACATTAACAAAATGAGAAACAAAAACCACATGATCATCTCAATAGATGCAGAGAAAGCGTTCAAGATCTAACATCCATTTATGATAAAACCCTCAATAAAATGGTATAGAAGGAAAGTACGTCAACATAATAAAGGCCATGTATGACAAACCCACAGCCAACATCATACTTAATGGACAAAAACTGAAACACAACCCTCTGAGGACAGGAAAAAGACAAGGGTGCCCACTTTCACCACTGCTATTCAACATAGTACTGGAGGTGTTGGCCAGAGCAATTCAGCAGGACAAATAAATAAAAAGAATCCACATAGGCAATGAAGAAGTAAACCTCTCGTTGTTTGCAGACGACATGATCTTATATATAGAAAACCCCAAATAATCCATAGGAAAACTATTAGAAACAATCAACAGCTACAGCAAAGTTGCAGGGTATAAAATGAACATACATAAATCAGTAGCATCTACAAACGCCAAAAATGAACTAACAGAGAAAGAACTCAAGAACTCAATCCCATTCACAATCGCAACAAAAAGAACACAATACTTTGGGATAAATTTAACCAAGGAAGTGAAAGATCTATACAATGAAAACTACAAGACTTTCTTGAAAGAAATTGAAGATGACATAAAGAGATGGAAAGTCATTCCATGCACATGGACTGGAAGAATAAACATAGTTAAAATGTCCATACTACCTGAAGCAATCTACAGATTCAATGCTATCTGAATTAGAATCCCAATGACACTCTTTACAGAAATTGAACAAAGAATCCTAAAACTCATATGGGGCAGCAAAAGACCCCAAATTGCTAAAACAATCCTGAGAAAGAAGAACAAAGCCACAGGCATCACAATCCCTGACTTCAAAGCATACTACAAAGCTACAGTAATCAAAACAGCATGGTACTGGTACAAAAGCAGGCGCACAGATCAATGGAACAGAATTGAAAGTCCAGAAATAAAACCACACATCTATGGAGAGCTAATCTTTGGCAAAGGAGCTGAGGGCCTACAATGGAGCAAAGAAAAACTCTTCAACAAATGGTGCTGGGAAAACTGGACAGCCACATGCAAAAGAATGAAAATTGACCATTCTTTTCCAGCATTCACAAAAATAAACTCAAAATGAATCAAAGACCTAAAGATTAGGCCTGAAACAATAAGTCTTTTGGAAGAGAATATAGGCAGTACACTCTTTGACATCAGTTTCCAAAGAATCTTTTTGGACACCATAAGCCCTCAGATGAGGGAAACAATAGAAAGAATAAACAAATGGGACTTCATCAAGCTAAAAAGCTTCTTCAAGGCAAGGGAAAACCGGATTGAAACAAAAACACAGCCCACTAATTGGGAAAAAATATTTACAAGTTATTTATCCGACAAAAGGTTAATTTCCATAATATATAAAGAACTCACACAGCTCAACAACAAAAAAATCAAACTGTCCCATCAAAAAATGGGCAGGGGACATGAACAGACATTTCAGCAAACAAGATATACGTATGGCCAATAGACACATGAAAAGATGCTCACTATCACTAATCATCAGGGAAATGCAAATCAAAACTACACTAAGCTATCACCTTACACCTGTTAGAATGGCAAAAATATACAAAACCAAGAATGACAAATGTTGGAGAGGCTATGGAGATAAAGGAACCCTCATACACTGTTGGTGGGAATGCAAACTGGTGCAGCCACTATGGAAAACAGTATGGAGATTTCTCAAAAAGTTGAAAATAGAAATACCTTATGACCCAGCCATTCCACTACTGGGTATCAACCCAAGAACCTGAAATCAGCAATTCCAAAAGTCCCATGCACCCCTATGTTCATCACAGCATTATTCACAATAGCCAAGATGTGGAACCAGCCAAAGCGCCCAGCAACCAATGATTGGATAAAGAAGATATAGTATATATACAATGGAATACTACTCAGCCATAAAAAAGGACAAAGTAGTCCCATTCACAACAACATGGATTGACATTGAGGGTATTATGTTGAGTGAAATAAGCCAGACAGAGAAAGATGAACTCTGTATGACTCCACTCATAGGTGGTAGTTAACATATAGACAAAGAGAACTGATCTGTGGTTTCCAGGAGAAAGAGGGGGTGGGAGGAGAGCACAAAGGGTGAAGTGGTGTACCTACAGCATGACTAACAATAATGTACAACTGTAATTTCACAAGGTTGTTAACTATCATAATCTTAATAAAAAAATTAGAAATACCATAGTAACCAGCCATCCTACTACTGGATATCTATCCAAAGAACTTGAAACAGCAATTCTAAGAGACTTACACATCCCTATGTTCATTGGAGCATTATTCACAATAGCCAAGACGTGGAAGCAAACTAAGTTCCCATTGAGTGATGACTGGATAAAGAAGATATGGTGTATATATATACAAGGGGATACTACGCAGCCATAAAAAATGACAAAGTCATCCCATTCACAACTAGATGGATGGATCTTAAGGGTATTATGTTAATCAAAATAAGCCAGATAGACAAATTCAAACACTGTATGATTCCACTCATATGTGGAAGATAAACAAACACATGGACAAAGAGAACAGATTAGTGGTTACCAGTGGGGAGGGGAGTTGAGAGTGGGTACAAAGGGTGAAAGGGTGTACCTATACAATGACTAACAAATAATGTGCAACTTAAATTTCACAATGTTGTAAACTATCATAACATCAATAAAATAAAATAGAAACAAACTGTGTTTTAGGTTAGGATCATAGGAATGAGTGTACTATATATTTTCATGTAAATGGACATTAAGAAATTCAGTATAAAAAATCTAGGATGAAAAGGAGATCATTATGGAATTGCATATGAGAAATAACCCTTACAACTTCAAAACTGGTCCAGGTGTCTTGACTGGGAAGTTTATTAAATGGTTAGGGAAAATGAAGTAATCAATTCTATGCATTTTATTCTAGAAAACTGAAGTGCTGGTGTATATCCCAACTTTCTTTATGAGGAGAGATATTCCCTGATATCAAAAGCAGACAAAGGTATTATAAGAAAAGAAAACAACAGAGCAATATCTGTCATAACCATTTATGCAACAACTCTAATAAAATTTTATTAAATTGAATCTAGTATAATGTAAAAACAATAATGTGCCATTTTAGGCTTACCCCAGAAATTTACAGTTGGTTTAATATTGAAAAATGAAATAATCATATTAAGAAACTGAAAAGGAAAATTTTTTTAGTACCTCAATAAATGCACCAGAGCATTTTAAAGTTTCAACATCCATTAGGAATAAAAATTTTGACCAGACTGCTGTTAAATGAGACTTTCTAAACCTGATAAAGTTCACCAACAAAAAACCTACAACTAACATCATGTACTATATTAAAAAATGAAATACATTTCCACTGAGATTAGAAACAAGACAAGTAGGATCTTCTAATTCTATTCAATATTGTACTGGAGATTTTATCCAACACAACATGGCAAGAAGAAAAATTTAATAGAAAGTGTTTAGTTTGGAAAAGAGGAAATAAAATTGTGTTTATAAGTAGATGACAAGATTGTACAGGTAGAAATCTAACTGAATCTACAGAAAATTTATTAAATTAGAAAATGAACTTATCATCATTTCAAAAGAAAGATTAGTATATGCTGCCCCTACAAAATTAGAAATAGAAATTTAAAATACCTGTTACAAATACTTTAAAATGATAAAATACTTAAAAATAAACCTGAAAAGATATATATGAAAAGCCTGAACACTAATAATTAAGAAACATTTTAAAAGACGTTAAATAAACCTAATTAAATGAGTATATACCATGTTCATTTACTGGAATATTCAATATTGTTAAAATATCAAACTTTCTCAAATGTATCTATAAATTCAGTGCAACACTGATAAAAACCCAAGCAGGTATTATTTTTTGGTAGGTTTTGGGAAGATGAAAGTAAAATATGTGAAGAAACACAAAACACCTAGAATAGCTGAATTAACTTTAAAAAGGAGGAACAAAGTTCTAATACAAATGCTAAGACAAACAATAACTGCTTTCCAGTTTTATTTCAAAGCTACAGTTCTTAAAATTCTACTTCAGTGAAACCATATTGATAGAACAGGAATGGACCCATGCATATATGAACAGTGAACTTCCCACAAGGCAAAAGCAAAAAGATCATTTGACGGGGAAAAGATAGACTTTGTAAAAGTAATGATGGACTAATTAGATGCACGTACACAAATATTGAACATTGATCCATAACACACAAAGATTCACAGAAAATGTTTCACAGGTGTAAATGTGATACCTGAAAATCTAAAAATTTCAGAATAATAATAATTGGAAATATTAAAATGACCTTCGGTTATGTAAAGATTTCTTAGATACAACACCAGAAAGAAAACTGATAAAATAAAAATTTGATACATTGGACATCAAAATTAAATCTTTTGCTCTTCAAAAGATGGTCTTAGGAGGAATTAAAACCAAGGTATATTCTGGGACACAATATTTTCAAGTAATGCATCTCCTAAAGGTCTTGTTCCACACTACATACAGAGGTCTCACAACTCAATAATAAAAATAATAATAATAAACAGCCGAAATGTTTGAAAAATCACTTTACCAAATAACATATAAAGAGGGCAAATATGCACATAAAAAGTTGCTTGGCATCATTATTCACTAATGAAATTCTATTTAAAACTTCAATAAGATAAAACTATATAACATATGTATGATGACATATGTGTGTGTGTGTGTGTGTATAGAGGAATAGAGACTTTCATTCACAGTTGGTGGAAAAGTAAAATGGTATAAATATGTGAAAACAATTTGTTATAAGAATCATTGTCTTAAAAATTAAACTTGCATTTAATGTAATTTAGTCATTTCACTCCCATTTAACCAAGATGGAATAGATCTGATTCGGAGTGGGGGTTGCACAGAATGGAATAACTGAAATGATACCATATGCGTTAAAGAAAACAAACAAAAGCAAAAGCCAAGTGGTAAACAGGTGATGGAAACTCAGAATAAAATGACAAGTAACGATAACTAATATCTGTCCCTGAGGGAAAAGTAAAACAACACGAACAACAAATCAAGGAAGCAACCTCATATTTGCATAATGCCTTGTTTTAATTTCCTAAATGTTTTTAAATCATGTAATTAGACAGTGTTTAAACATTTCTACTGCATCAATCATCCGAGGAGACCTCTGTGGAAAAGCAGACTCTTGATGGGTATGCTCTATAGGTACAATATTTTAATTAAGATTCTTGTATGGTACAAAAGGAAAGTTAATCAAAATTAAAAAATTGGAAGAAAGGCAGGAAGGAAAGAAGGAAGAGAGGGAGGGAGGAAGGAAGAGAAGGAGAGAGGAATTAAGTCAGGAAGGAAGAAAGGAAAGAAAGAAGGAGAAGTCAGTGAATACCAATCGTCCTTGACAAAGGGAAACCTCAGGACATTTTGTTGTGCTCCCAAATACTTGAGGGATAATCACCAAATTGCTTGGCATGCCCTCAGGGAGAGTTTGAAAAGTGAAAAAGATTCATAAATTGTTCTCACTTTTCCATGAAAGAAACACATGAGGGAGTCAAGACAGAAGCTTCATCACAGGTAAAAAGAATATTTAGTGTGGTATCTTCTGTTCCTAATATGGACAAATTTCAGGGACACATCCAAAGTTCCACATTAATCCAATGGTGAAGCCCTAGCAAAATGTGACCATTTCTGATTCAGTTCTCTTTGCCTTCTTCTACTCCATAACGCCTGAGCAGGACTAGGACCCCTCTCCTTTAGTCTTCATATTAATGTTTCAAGTATTTTCACATGGGTTGACAGACGAAATGCACAAAAGCACCTTTGAAACATCATCATGCCATTGCTTATAAAATATTCATTTTAAATAAATAATTATATCTTAATGCAGCCCAAAACTGAGATCAAATGAAGCATAACTAGACATGAATTCTTAAAAATTGGAAAAATTAAGAAGCTGCAGGTATTCAGTCTCTCCTTTTGATGTCCTTCCAAATTCTTAGTTATTTCATGTGTCTAGGCTCTTTTTTGTGACCTTCATGATATAATTGAATGTTTTATGATTATTTAAATAAATAAATTTAAATAAATTTAGATTCCAGATTTCTTGATGAGACAAAAGAGGATTTTCACCACACATTGAAGTATGAAAAGTATTATTTGGATATTAACAGACTTTAAGTACCCAGTTTTATAGAAATGGTACAATGTTCTTCAATTTCAAGTGGTATCTGACAGAAAGCAGTTATAATTATCTCAAAGAGAGTAACTTAAAAGAATGTCAATTGGTATTCAACAAAGATATTAAATTGTGAAAAAGCACTGTGGCTCCTTCCACAGAATGCTAAAGCTTGTGAGAAAAAAAGTTTTGTTTTTCTTTACCTTACAGATAAACCTGCAAGGAAACACAAAATCTAACAATGCTAAATAAATTCATTGTAATGGGTATCACAGAATGCCCTGAGCTTCAGGCTCCATTACTGGGGCTCTTCCTCATCATCTACATGATCTCAGTTGTGGGCAACTTGGGCATGGTCATCCTCACCAAGATGGACTCAAGGCTACAAACATCCATGTACTTCTTTCTCAGACAGCTGGCTTTTACTGATCTTGGATATTCAACAACCATGGGACCCAAAATGTTGGTAAATCTTTTTGTGCATCAAAATACAATCTTCTGTTATTTTTGTGTTATACAATAGCTTTCTTTTTTATGTTTATTATTAATTAACACTTTATTCTGTTGGCAATGTCCTATGACTGTTATGTGGCCATCTGTAACCCTCTTCTCTATCCAGTTATCACGTCATAATGTGTTTGTCAGGTGCTTGTGACAATCCCCTCTCTCTATAGCACATGCTTCTGTTCTACTCACTGTAAAGATTTTTAATTTATCTTTCTGTGGTTATAATGTTGTCAGTCATTTCTATTGTGATTGTTTCCTTTGTCATCTTTGCTCTGCTCAAATACACAGGAAATTGAATTGATTATTCTGATTTTGGCCAGTGGTGATTTGATTTCATCCCTTCTGATGTTTCTTGTGTGTTACCTGTTCATCCACATAGCCATTCTCAGGATGTACTCTGCTGAGTATAGGTACAAGGCTTTTTCTACCTGTGCATCCCACTTGACTGTGGTCATAGTATTTTATGGGACTTTGATGTTTATGTATGTGCAGCCCAAATACAGTCATTCCTTTGCCACTGATTTGTTTGCAACAAATGCCTTTGCATTTGTTGATTATTAATCTTGGTTACTACACTGTCATTGACTCAAAAATGATAGTAAATTTTGTAGTGCACAAAAATGCAATTTCCTACACCCAGCTAGTATGCCTTGAGATCTTCATTATCACTGAACTGATTATTCTATCATCAATGGCCTATGATCACTATAAACCCATCTGCAAACCTCTTCTCTACTTGGTCATCGTGACAGAGAAAGTGCTTTGGGGGATGGAACTTACTCCTTATCTATACAGCCTATTTGTGTCACTATGCCCACAATTAAGTTATTTAACTTGTTCTTCTGTGGCTCTAGCATCATCAGTTATTTTTAATGTGACTGCTTCCCTCTGGTATCGTTGTCTGTTCCAACACACATGAACTGGAATTGAGCATTTTGATCTTTTTCAGCTGTAATTTGCTCTTTTCCCTCTTGATTGTTCTAGAACCTTGTATGTTTATCCTTGTGGCCATTCTCAGAATGAACTTAACCGAGAATAGCTACAAAGACTTCTCCACCTGCAGCTTCCATCTGACAGTGGTGATTTTGTTCTATGGAACCTTATTGTTAATTTACCTGCAACCCAAACCCAGCGGTACTTTGATATTGATAAAATGGCCTCTGGGTTTTACACCTTGGTGATCCCTATGCTGAATCCATTAATTTACAGCCTAAGGAACAAAGTAGAAGATACTCTGAAGAAAACTGTAAATTCCTGTTTAATTTAATCTAAATGTTCAGTTGCCAAGGTGAGTTTGAAAATTTTTGTTTGATCCTTGTCAGAAGAATTATAGCATCAAAAAGTAGAAATATTTTACCAGATTAAATTTTCATCGCTTTCTGGACAAAACACTTCTTTCTATATCTCCCTGTACTCTTCTCCACTTCAATGGAATAAATAAGTATTGTAGCCAGATAATGTGAGTCTCAATGATTTTCAAGTTCGTATTGGAACCTATTTTATTTAGAAATAAGGCAAATCATACTACACTTTTGGTGGGACTTAGAATTGCTAGGATAAAAAAGTCTTAAATACTCAAAATAGAGCAAAAGTAACCAGAAAATTTGAAATATATATTTTATAGCAGTCTCTGTGTATTAAAGATAAGTAAGACTGAACCATGAAGACTATGTAGGCTAGATAGGAGACAAAATAAGTAAATGTGAGATTATAACACAATATGAAAAAACTGACTCAATAATCTAGGCTAATTATAAAATAAACCAAACCACCTCAAAATGAGATTTTCAATCAAATTGAGTTAATATTTTATATTTAAAAGATAGAGTGGAAATTTGGGAAAATTTTTGATTAAGAGCCGTGACAAAAATATTGGCTAATTGTGGGTCCCCCTTGACAGATGCTCACACTACACCTAATTTTGGTTTATTATAGCCTCTTGATAAACAAGCTGACTTTGAATTGGCAAAGTCAAAATAAATGAGTATCTGGTCATCTACTGGAATGACAATAATGTTTTGCAAAATCTATAGCAATGACAAATGTTAAAGATAAATGATACACTCAATAGTTAATTGCATTTTTTCATGCCTATTTTACTCCTTCACAAGCTTTTATACACAGTGACAATATGTTGCATGGATTCTGTGCTAGGACGATGCTTCATGCACATTGTGTACTCTTTCAGCAAATGAACAGATGCCTTAGATCTTAGTATTCTCCTTATTCGAATAGACATTTTTTAGATTTCTTAAAGTATATACACTACCCCAGTCATGCTTGTTTCAATCTATCCTAGCATTCAAAGTGAAATTTGTGAGGAATAAGTTAGAATATGTACCAAAGTCTCTCCATCCCAGACCTAAGAATTTTGTTTATTTTCCCTTTTTTAATGTACTGAAGTTTACTTTATTCAAGAGAGTTGACCTTAAGTGTTGTCATTATGAAAAGAAAAAAAAATTCTCTATGATCTGATAGATATGTTAATTAGCTTGATTTTGGTAGCCATTTCACTATATATATATATATATATATATATATATATATCAAAGCATGATGTTGTACACCTTAAATATATACAACTGTTATTTATCACTTGTAACCTCAACAAAGCTGGAAAAAAATTTAAATCAAAAAGTATAACATAAATTGAGCACAATAAAAGAAATCCAAAATTACTTTCTCTAATCATATCAATTTGTTTACCACATTAATATATTTTTCCCAGATTCCATCATTTCTATTACTATTCACAAACCGAAAGCAAAGTTAAGTAATACTAACAGCATTTTCAGGCATGTTCCATATAGAAAGGGCTTTTAAAAAATCATAGTGCATCATCTTCCTAGCTTTCTTTTCTTATGTAAGAATTCACCATCTTTCTTAGCCAATAAACATTAAATATTACTTTTAATATCATCATAAATTTCATTTTAATATACAGTTGAGTATAGTTCAATCACTTTATTTGACCATTCTTTGGTTGATGAATATTTGACTGTTTGCAGCTTTTTAATTCTTTTGCCAAGATACTAAATGTTGTAATAAATAGCCTTGTGCTTGTAACAGATATACTATTGCTTTTTATTTCTAAAATAAATGTATAAGATTTCTTCCACATGCTAATGAGTGCTATTGGATCAATGTTTTACAAATATCCATAATAATTTGACATAAGAAAGAAAACATTGAGAAAAAGTTCTATGCAATGTGATTTTTTGCCAAGTAGTATTTTCCTCTTTTTTTTATTTTCAAAGAAAGGATACTAACATTTGCTGACATACTATTTTTATACTGTGATGATAAAATTGCAAAATGGTGATAATAGGTGGGTAGCATCACCTATTTCATATCATAGATACAACAGGAAGGATTCTAAAACATTATCTTCTTTTCTAAGAAAGCTTATAGTATTTCTGACTTCACTGGATGGGGACATTGTCCCTTATTGCTACAAAGTACATTTTCTCATTATCGTTATATTGACCAATAGTTTAGAAATAATGCTGCCAACCTATGTAAAAATCTTTTAGTACTTGTAAACTCTCAAATTCTTCCCAGAGTTAGAAATTTAGTTTTCTTTTGATTGCTTATTTTCATTCCATATTTAATTAATGACTTGATATAACACAATAATTTAGCTAGGAAATTGGAATATATTTGTATTAATTATTAAATAGCAATACTTGCAAAGCCCTAATGACTCAACTGCAAAAATTCAACATCTGATTTGATTTTTGTAAATAACAAAAATCCTCAATGTGGATTTTCTGCATTGACTCCATAATGATTTCTTCAATTCCCTTCTCATGACTTATTTATGAAGGTAGCAAGATATACTCTTTCTTGAAGGGATTTTCTCAAAGATTTCAAATTTTCCACACGGAACAGGAATGCTTCAGGCTTTAAAATAATGGAGAGAGATGGCTCAAAAAATAATTATCTCTTTATTTATTTATTTTATTTTATGTATTTTTTTAATTTTTATTTTTTTCGGATGTACATCATATTTCCAATTCTGTATACATTACATCATGTTCACTACCGGAACACTAATTACAGTGCATCCCCTCACATGTGACCCTAATCACCCCTTTTGCCCTCCCGCTCCCCCCTTCCCCAGTGGTAACCACCAGTCCAATCTCCAATGCTATGTGTTTTTCTTTTTTTTTTTTTTGTCGTTTTTATCTTCTACTTATGAGTGAGATCATATGGTATTTGACTTTCTCCCTCTGACTTATTTCACTCAGCATAATACCCTCAAGGTCCATCCATGTTGTCACAAATGGCTGGATTTCGTCATTTCTTATGGCTGAGTAGTATTCCATCGTGTATAAATACCACATCTTCTTTATCCGTTCGTCCCTTGATGGGCACCTAGGTTGCTTCCAAGTCTTGGATATTGTGTATAATGCCGCAATGAACATAGGGGTGCAAGTATCTTTATGCCTTTGTGTTTTCAAGTTCTTTGGGTAAATATCCAGCATGAAAGCAGCCAATGAACAAAAAAAATAAGCATTTGGATGCTCTTCTCTCTTTTTCTCCTGAAAGCAGGAAATAAATCTTTACATTTTTTTTATTAATCATCAAAGTGGAAAAATCAGGGCTGAGAAGCCTATATTAACAAACATTGTTACTTCTTTACTAATTTACTACCCCAAATATAAACTCTGCTTATTTCCTTTCTAATTAAGTACTCAAATCTAAGTTTCTTTGTTGGGTCAAATCCTCACAAATTTATAGTTACTTTGTATAAAAAATATATATAAGCTGCCTGCTTTGCTTACTCTCCAAGCATCATTTTTTAGGATCTCCTGAGCACACATATTAATTTTTTTCTGTTGATCTTGTCTTGTGTCAATTTTATTATTAGTCCAGCCATAAGAACACAAGAGATATAGAGGGAGAAATTTCCCCTTCCTAACATAAACAAGGTCCCCCATGTCTGGCTTTACATCTGCTTCTATACAGTAAAGGAAAGATCCAGGATAGCTAAACCATCTTGAAAAAGAACAAAATTAGAGAATTTATAACACAGATTTCAAAACTAACTATAAATCTATAGTAATCAACATAGAGCAATATTCTATAAAGATAGTAAATAGATCAATGGAAAAGAATGAGTCCAAAACGTGCACATATGTATGTTCAACTGATTATCAGCTGAGAAGCCAAAGTAATTCAATAGGATCCAGGATATACATAAATATTTTCTACAAATCAATAGTGAAAAGACAAACAACTTAATAAAAATGGGGAGAAAGATCTGAGCAGGCAATTCACAGAAGAAAATATGAGTGGTTGATAAACACATACAAAACAGCCCAACATGCTTAGTCACCAGGAAAATTAAATTACAATAACCATGAGATATTAATTCCCACCCACTAGTCTGGGTAAAATAAAAAATACTAGATTACCAAATGCAAAGTATCATATCAGCTACTATGTTCAGCTCCCAAAATTACCATACGTTGCCGATTGAAGTGCACAATAGTACTTCACTTCAGACAACAGTTTGGCAGGGGCCGGCTGATGGCACAGCGGTTAAGTTCACGTGCTCCACTTTGGTGGCTGGGGCTTGCTGGTTTGGATCCCAGGCACGGACCTAGGCACTGCTTATCAAGTCATGCTGTGGCTGTCATCCCACATATAAAGTAGAGGAAGATAGGCATGGATGTTAGCTCAGTGCTAATCTTCCTCAAAAAAAAAAAAGAAAGAAAGAAAACAGTTTGGCAGTTTTAAGTAATGTTAAACACATTGCTACCATACTTCCCAGGAATTCCCCTCATGGATGCTAATTCAAGATGAATGAAAACATGTCCAGAAAAATATGTGTATATTACTGTTACCAATGGCTTTATTTATAATAGTACAAAATGGAAATATTTCAACTATCCATCAACAGATAAAAAGATGAATTGGTGATATATAAATAAAATACTGCCAGCAATAAAATGGAATCAACCGCCCATACGTGCAATAGCATGGGTGAATTTCAATAGCATTCAGTTGAGCAAAAGAAACCAGACAGAAACATACTATGTTATTTCATTTATATGAAATTCTAAAACAAGGAAAATAAATCTACGGTGATGGAAATCATAGTAATTGTAGTCTAGGGATATAGTGTGGGGCCGTTTACAACAAAAAGACATTGAATAACATTTTGAGGTCTTGCAAATGATGTCTTATTGGAAGCAGTAGTAACAAAGGTGACATCATTTTTCAAATACCATCCATGCACACTTGGCATTTTATTTCACCCAGAATATAACAATAATTTGTTCTTTTAAAAGAAACCAATGCAATATGATCTTTTTAGTACTATTTTTAATTTTTTTCTCAGAAGCTTTTGAATTTCTATATAATCCATATGGACAAATTTTTATAAGATCTGTAAAATTACATAAAATATGTCTATATTTTACTTGATAAATTTCCAAACAATATATTTAGTTTCTAGTATTTCAACATAGTAATACTCTTATGAGGACTTTTGTATATGTTTATAATTCGTATTACTTCTGCAGAACAGATTTCCAGGAGCAAGTTTTCCATACAATGAAGATATGCATGTTTTGAACTGTTTTTGGACCTAGGAAAAGAAGTTTAGAATAATCATGTTCCTCAGTTCATGATACTTTATTATTTTCGGGCCAGGCCAAGCCCATCTCTTTCCTTAAGATATTTTTTACTCCAATTTGTTGTGGGCTGAATTGTGTCCCACCAAAATTCATGTGTTGAAGGTCTAATCAATAGTATTTCAGGGGCTGGCCTGGTGGCGAAGCTGTCAAGTTCACATGCTCTGCTTTTTGGAAGCCCAGGGTTCGCCGGTTTGGATCCCGGGTGTCGACATGGCACCGCTTGGCACATCATGCTGTGGTAGGCATCCCACATACAAAGTAGAGGAAGATGGACATGGATGTTAGCTCAGGGCCAGTCTTCCTCATCTAAAAGAGGAGGACTGGCAGTAGTTAGCTCAGGGCTAATCTTCTTCTTCTTCAAAAAAAATAGTATTTCAGAATGTGACTGTATTTGGAGACAGGGCCTTTAAAAAGGTAGTTCATTAAATTGAGATGGGCCCTAATCCAATATGATTGATGTGTTTTTTACAAAGAGGAGATGAAGACACAGAGAGAGACACTACACATGTACATAGACCCAGCAATGACCATATGAAGACATAGCAAGAAGGTGGCCATCTGCAAGCCAAGGAGAGGCCTCAGAGGAAATCAAACCTTCCAACCCTTGGCTTTCTAGGCTCTAGAGTCGAGAGAATATATTTCTGTTGTTTAACCCACCCAGTCTGGGGTATTTTGTTATGGCAGCACTGGCAAACTAATACATCCTTCATCTTTATTTAGAAATAAATTTCCCTCTACCACCATCAGGCAACCATCTCAATATATTTAATGTGAATCTGTTTATGTTCTTGTGTTGCTACAAAAAATACATTACTCTTCCATATGCATGCATTTATACTTTATATAAATCTTTTTGCCATATATCTCAAATTACAAATTACAGCTTTAAATTTAAGGCATACAGAAGAATATCTAGTGACAAAAATATATATATTGCTGCAAGGAAGACTTATGTCCCAAAGAAGAGAATTGTCCCAGTGAAATTTGCTTTCTATATAATTATATTAGTCATAGGTTTACTTTAGCAACACATACACTAAAATTGGAATACTATGTAATTCTATTAGTCATTAGATGTATAAATTATATATACATAAAATATTCAGCATTTAAAAGTATATTTGTGTGACAGAGAATTTATAGACATGTTCAAATATAACAGAAGGGCTTCATTTCTAAATATTCTCTTTGGCTCTTCTCCAGTAGTTATGTTCTACCTTTTTCACCTGAAATCTAATCATAATGAAAAGAATAAAGTAATATTTTTATTGCTTAAAAATTGTTTTTTGGAGAACACATCCTTTTAACATCCACTTTACCACATTCCTTGAAATAATGACTATGCCAATTGTATTCTTTGAAGTAAAAGTGAAAAAAAAGATAATGGTATGATAAAAATACTATTTGTAGATAGAATTTCCTCTATTTTCACTGCTAGATCATTGGTTTCTAGCTCTTCAATACTGCATTTTTGCAATAATGAATCTCAATACAAATGAATTACTTTGACAGACATACTTAAATCACTGTGCCCCTTAGCTGTCATGGAGTTGAACTCACTTCAATAATGTAGGCCCAAATTGCAAAAAAGTCTCATGGGGGTGTGTGGCTGACCTTCTAGTTGAAGACCTTGTTAAGGAACCAACCCCAGGTGGCATCTTCCCCGAGGATGTAAAAGGCAATTTTTAGATGCTTGAATTGCCTGTGCTTTAGAGTTTGGGCCCCAAAGGTTTATAGAGCCCCATCAACTCTCATTGCTACAGCAACAGAGACATTCTCCCTAAGATCTTGAAACAGAGTCTCCATTACTTCTGAATATAAAATATTTATCTTATTTTTGTATTATGGCCTTTAAACGATCCAAAATTATACCTTAAAATGAGCCACTTCTCTTTCATTTTGGAAGGCACTGGGTATTATATATAACCAAATAATACAATAATGAAAGTTTGTTTCCAAGATTTATATCTGTTTTGGGGAACACAGGGTGTCAAATATGATCTGGGATTTGGGACTCCAAGGATTTAATGTTTCTATTGTTGTCATAATCAGTCCTTAAGTATGAAAAAATATCTTCATACTATAATACATTTGCTTTCTTCTCACAAGTTAAGTCAATGTGATAACTCAGTAGTGATTTTAAGATAAATGGCAATACCCCAATGATCCTCTCTCAGCAGAAATGATGAGAAATTTGTAACCTCCTTAAAGAGCTCCTGGGAGGTCTTCTGTTTATCCTTGACACTAAGCATTATTAATCTTGTTTATGACAAGGGAGCAAATTGGCGTAGCATTGCAACTTAAGCTCTGAGTTGCATGTGGGTAGTTACACTGATTGTACAATTGCAAACAAGCCTATGAACTTAATATTCAACAAATCTGCCAGGTGAAATTTATGGATGATTCACTATATAAAGTTTCTAAAACCCTGTATAAAAAGCTATGATATTAGTTTTTCATGACTCTCTGTAGAATGTCCCTTATGATTCATGCTTTATGTAACTATTTACATTGATATTTTATTTTAGGCTAAACATTATTAGGTAATCAAATTTAATTCTGAAAAAAATATATAACAGTTATAAAGAGTGAATGGCCTTACCTAGGAATGCTAAACATGCTCTTGTGTTAAGTACCATAGTGATTAATTCAACATCTAATATCAGGCCTTAATTAATGGCATTTTATAGCAAGATACAAGCAGAGATGGGACATTTGACAAATTGGCGTAGATCCATTTGTAAATTTAATTAATGAAAGAAAAATGAATATTGTATATTCATAGAATAATTATTTAATATTTTAAACATATAATTTCTGCCTATATAATTTCTATCCTGCTCATAACTCATAGAATGTTATCAAGTTGTCATTTTTAAGCATTCAACACATTATGTTTCATTGAAATTTTTATTGTCTATGCATATCATGTAAAAAGAAATATAATAATCTGCTTTTCGTGTCATTATACAGAAGCACAATGTTATGATAGTAGGAAGTTTTTTTAATAGAAAACTATGGATATATTTACCCAATGAATATAAATCATTTTAACAAATTTCTGGCAGAAATTTTCTTATATAACTATCTATTATATGGGGAAGGGAGATAAAAATAATTTCATGTTTTCACTTAATAGAAATATAGAATAAAAAGATTTGGT
The DNA here is from genome assembly GCF_041296235.1 of Equus asinus. Lineage (NCBI taxonomy): Eukaryota > Metazoa > Chordata > Mammalia > Perissodactyla > Equidae > Equus > Equus asinus. Next base: position 21,562,123 of record NC_091806.1, read on the forward strand.
ACTAGTCCTAAGAGTAAGAAGATTACTACATTTTATGCTAGAAAATCAGTGAAGGAAATGTCTTGGAAGGTGGGAGAAGTTGCTACAAGATAGTTATCTGAAGGGTATTTATGTTTGTGTTTATGAAGAGGAGAGAAGTCTAGAGAAGAGTATCTTAAAATGTGCTTACCTACTATTAGCATATTTCAAATTTAGTGAATCTTGCCCAGGATTACCTTGAGGGATAGCCTAGAACAGAGTAGAGCAGAAAACAGGATAGAAAGAAATTAGTTCATCTTAAGTACTGAGAGGACCTAAGATATGTGCACAAATCTCGAGACTAGAAAATGATTGCCATGTTTTAAATACTGCTAGAATGCTAATACGGCTAGAGTATAGTGATCTGGATGGAGATTTGTAGATGATTTTGCGGTGGAAAACAGGATCCTTTGAAATTACAAAACAAAGAACTACCATTCTGGAGTCTTGTTCCTCTACCAACCAGCTGAGTGAGCTTGGGCAAGTCATTAAAACTCTTTGTCAGTACCCCATGGCCTTGGGTGTCATCATTTTGTTGAAATGATTGTACTGGACACAAACACACTAGTTAGCAATGTTGATTTCTCCACCATAAAGAGAAGCAAAAAATCAATAAAACTCTCTCTTAATCCTTTCTCTCACTGGAATGTCTTCGACCATTGAGCAGAAATCTCTAAGAACAGACACAGTAGCAAAAGAAAATCTTGATATATAAACTGTTGTTTACTAATTCCCTTACTAATTAAGTTATCCAAAAGGTTTCTTCTAAACAACCTGGAACTTAGGGAGAAGAAATGTGAGGCATCCCAGAGAAAAGTTTTCTTTTATCAGTTGCATTAACATTGTGACAAAGGCTTTAGTTGATACTTTGCATTGTCTCGCTTCCTTTAATTTATTACACAATTATTGATGAATGGCCCTAGTTTAGGAAAGGACAGCTAGAGCAGATGCTTTAGTAGCAAGGAGCCACATAGGGTTTTTGAATCTTTTTATTTCTTAAAATTAGGTATGGGAACTCAGAGATTCACTAAACAATAGGAAAGAATGAAATTATGTAGTGTTTTTAGTATAAAACCACTTGTTAATGAATGCTAAAACATTGATAGCTTTATTCATGACAGTGCAAAATGGAAATGTTTCATCTCTTCATCAACAAATAAGAAAAGATGAATGATGGCATATAAATAAAATGAAATACTGCCAGCAATGAAACGGAGAGAACTGCCCATACATGAAACAGGATGGCTGAATTTCAATAGTATTAAGTAGAGTGAAATAACTAGACAGAAACATACTTTATCGTTATATTTATATGAAGTTCTAAGGTAGGTAAAATGAATCTATGGTGATAGAAATCATAGTTATTTGGCCTGGGGTACAGTGTGGGGTGATTTACTGCAAAGAGACATCAAAAGACATTTTAAGTGATGGAAATACTCTCTACTTGTGAGCTGTATTAACACAAGAATCTTCATTTTTTAAATGTTATCCATGCTCACTTGGCATTTTATTATACCCAAAACGTACCTTAATAATTTGCTCTTTTAACAAAATCAATGCAATTTGACTTTTTTTAAAGATTTTATTTTTACTTTTTCTCCACAAATCCCCCCAGTACACAACTGTATATTTTTAGTTGTGAATCCCTCTAGCTCTGGTACATGGGATGCTGCCTCATCATGGCTGGATGAGCAGTGCCATGTCTGTGCCCAGGATCCGAGCCTGCGAAACCCAGGACACTGAAGTGGAGCACACGAACTTAACCACTTGGACATGTGGCCGGCCCCCAATTTGACCTTTTTAGTGGTGTTTTTAATTTGTTTCTCATCAGTATTCCATGAACATATATAGCATTCATATAGACAAACTTTCAAAGGATATATAAAATTATGCTATATATGTATGTCTATAATTTACTTAATATATTTCCAAATTATATATTTAGTTTTCAGTATTTCACCATATTAGTAATACTATTATGAGGATTTTTGTATATTTTAATAACTTGTATTACTTCTGAAGAACAGTTTTCCAGGAGCAAGTATTCTGCCTGATGAAGATATGCATGTTCAACTGTTTTTGGACATAAGACAAGAGATTTTGATTAATTACGTTCCTCAGTTCATGATACATTGTCCTTATTAGGCCAGGGAAATCTCCTCTCTTTTCTAAACTTATTTTTTTATTGCAATTTATTATGGGCTGAATTGTGTCCCACGAAAATTCATGTGTTGAAGTTCTAAACCTCAGTATTTCAGAATGTGACTGTACTTGGAGATAGAGCCTTTAAAGAGGTAATTAAGTTAAAATGAAGACATTAAAGTGGGTCCTAATCTAATATGCTTGATGTTCTTATAAGAAGAGAAGACTAGGGCACAGAGAGAGACACTATACGTGTACACAGACCCAGAAACGACCATGTGAAGACTAGCAAGAAGGTGGCCACCTGCAAGCCAAGGAGAGGCCTCAGAAGAAAGCAAACCTGCCAACGCCTTGGTCTTGGCCTTCTAGGCTCCAGAACCGAGAAAACACATTTCTGTTGTTAAAGCCACCCAGTCTGGCGTATTTTGTTATGGCAGCACTGGCAAACTAATACATCCTTCATCTTTATTACTATATCCAATTCTCTCTAGCATCATCAGGTAACCCTCCTAATGTATTTAATGGGAATCTGTTTAGGTTCTTGTGTTCTTACAAAATATGCATTACTCCCACATGCATGCATTTGTATTTTTCATAAATGACATTGTACCATACATCTCAACTTGAAGCCTTAAATTTAAGGCCTAAAGGGGAATGTCTTATCACAAAAAACAGGTTTTGCTGAAAAGAGGACTTAAGCCCCAAAGAGTAGAATTGCCCCAGGGCAATTTCCTTTCTCCGTAATCCTGTTAGTCATGGGCTTGCTTTAGTAGCACATATAGTAAAATTTAAATGATACATAATTCTATTAGTACATGCATAAAATATCTAAATTATTCAGTGTTTAAAAAATTTATTTGTGTGACAGGAAATTTATAGATATGACACAGAGTTCCATTTTTAAATGTTGTGTTTGACTCTTCTCTACTATTTATCTTCTACTTTTTCTCATCTGAAATACAATCATAAGGTTAAGAGTAAAATAATAATTCTGTTACCTGAGGATTGTTTTTAGAGGACAAATTCTCCTTTTAACATCCACTTATCCCAATCTTTAAAACAATGACCCTCCTAATTGTCTTCTTTGAAGTAAATGTGGGGAACAAAAACAACAGACATGGTGGCGTAATGAAATTACTATCTAGAGATAGTTTATTCTAATTTCACAGCTAAACATTGATTTCTAGCTCTTCAATATTACGTTTTTCAATAATGAACCTATGAATGCAAATGAATTACTTTGGGAGACACACTTTAATCACTGTGCTCCTTAGCTTTCACAGAGTTGAACTCACTTCGATAGTGTAGGCCCAAATTGTAATAAGGACTGATGGGGTGTCTGGTTGAACTTCTAGATAGTGACCTTGTTAAGGAACCAACCCCCGTGGCATCTTCCCCAGGAGTAAAAGGCAATTTGTGGATCCTGCAATCACTTGTGCTTCAGAGTTTGGGTCTCAAATGTTTATAGGTCCCCATCAACTCCCATTGCCACAGCAATGTAGAGATTCTCCCTAAGAACCTGAAGCAGATTCTCCATTACAGGTAGGTAGAAAATATTTATCTTTCTTTTTGTATAGTGGCCTTTAGAAAATCCAAAACTATACTTTAAAATAGCCCACTTCTTTTTCATTTGGAAGGTACTGGGTAGTATATATAACCAAATAATATAATGATGAAGGCTTGCTTCCAAGATTTATAACTGTTTTGGGGAACACAGGGTGTCAAATTTGATACAAATTTTATATTTCCAAATTAGGACTGGAATTATGTATTTTGTACTTAAGTTATATCACTAGTGAAATGATGGAATTTTGCTCACTGAGATTGTTCATATAATAGGTTTATTTCTGCAAGATTAGCTAAAATGAAAACACCATGTTTCATAGAATATCTCGTGAAGGAAAACTGGATACATAGCTACCTGAACTCCAAAAAGTGCTCCTTTTTGAGAACATAATTCTAGATCCCAAATTTTCTCAGGAAGACTTTCCATTAACTCTGAAAACAAACAGGCAAATGTATATATAGAAGAAGCATAAGTAATCAATGCAATAACGGAATATGTTTAGATAAACCATCTCTCTTATGGTAAAATAACATGCCAACATTTTAGTTAATAGGACCTCCAACAAAAGGGCTTCTGTTTGAGGAAAGCCACTGCATAAGCAAGAGCAAGGCTTTAAAAAAGGCAGACTCGGAGCTGGCCTGGTGGAAGTTAAGTGGTTAACTTTACATGCTTTGCTTCAGTGGCCCAGAGTTTGCAGGTTTGGATCCCTGGTGTGGACCTAGCATCACTCATCAAGCCATGCTGTGGCAGCATCCCACATACAAAATAGAGGAAGATTGGTAATGGATTGGAGATTGGAGATCAAGGCCAATCTCCCTCATAAAAACAATAAAATTCAGACGGGTAGATTCCTGGTTCGATAGCACATAACTTCTATAACATTGTCTAGGAGGAAATAAAACCCAGAAGAAAATGTTCATTTCCTCGGTTGCTTTCAGTTCCACTGACCTAAAATAGGATGTTCAAAAATCAATTTATTTTCTTTATATTCTGCCTTATAATTTTACAATGAAAATTCTAAGAGCATAGAATCTATTTCTATATACATTTTTAAAGCTATTATTATTACTCATTAGCCATGAAACATCTGTGCTGATTTAAAGACAACTCATCTATCTTCTTACCCTCTCTTTACTCATTAGCATTCATAAGAAGAATGTAAATGACTAGAGTATGAACAGGAATGACATTCCTAAATACTTCAAAATCAAGTTTGTTAGCTTCTTTTGACTATATTCTTTTCCTGTTTCTGACTGCAAGGGGCCACTGCTACGAATGGTAGGCAGGCTTGTTTTAGATAACATGCTACGTCTCACAAATAAGTGGAATAATCTCAGAGGAATTAATATGAATAAGGACATAGAAGGCCAGAGATGAAATTGTATGTTCAATATGACTGGAAAGGTGATATAGACCTGAATACGGAAAGCATTGAAAATGAGGCAAAAGCCTATTTCAATTATCCTAAAAAAAATAGCTCTGATTACATGTCTTAATTACTCAAAAAGCTTTAATGGCTGTCATTAGCATACCACGAAATCTGAGAGAATCATGGCATAGACACCAAGAAGGATACAACAGGTAATGACAGTGTTACTGAAAGCTTGACCTGAGAAAATAGAAGAGGATGCTTAGGTAGGTCTGGAAAGTATTAATGGAAATTGGCAAACAATACCACATGGAACTTTGAAAGAGAAAATTAGAGAATGGATATGTTTGTGATTTAAAATGTTTGCTTTTAAAAATTTCTTATTGCAATTTAAAATAAAGTATATAACCAGCAACACAGTAGATCTCAGTGCAAATAGAGGAGCTAATGCAATTTGGTAGAATTTTTTATGGCTGATAGTGGACATGTTGGAAAAGGGAGACAATGGAGAAACTGAAGGCTGAAGATAAAATTTTAAAAACTGTAATCCCAGAGATGGCAAAATGAGAAAGAGGCATGAGAAGCAACACAGAGGCAATATCCTCTAGCGTAGTGTTGGGGATAAAAGGAAAACTATAGTCTTAAAACAGAGGGTTGTCCGTCATTGGAAAAAATGCAAATTGATTGAGAAACATATTAGGAATTTGTGTTACGAATATTTAAAAAGATCTTGAAATAGAAGAAAATAAATATGGTATCATCATCTAGGTTGTGGTTTCTAAAGTTTGCAAGCCTAACCACACCAATGTCCTCCAGATGTAAATATTAGCCTAAATGACTGTTTAAATATTTCATAAGTACTGAAAGCTTAACATGTTCAAAATATCACTTTGAGCATTCCATTTTAAACCAGGTCCTTTAATATGCCACAAATGTCATGATCATTGACCCGGTTGCAAAAAAATCACTAATGTCTTTCTGTATCTAGCACCATATGTCATTCCTTCATATGTCTCTCATATAATTAATAATATTAATTATGCTGAAGATGTTATCTTGTATCTGTTCCCAACAGTTCAATGTACCTTCTTCTATCTCCAGCATCTTCGCTTTGGCCCAACTCAACATTACCTTTCAGCAGGAATCGTATAACAACTAACTGACTCATTTTTAAAAAAATTTGACTCATGATTTATGCCGCTTTCCAATGCTATAATTCATTATTGTCATAAAAGCAAGAGTAAAACTTTTTAAAACTTGAAACTGATCATGTTTACCTGTCTTAAAACTTATCAACGTCTAACAATTTACTTTGAATAAAATCTAAATATTTATTGTGACCTACATTATCTGATTCTAGAAATTCTCCACTTCCCCATTATTATCCATTCATATTGATCTCCATTAAGTTCCCCCTCAAAAACAAACAAACAAAACCTCCATTATTTCCTACTCCAGAACAGCATTTTCAGGAAATACACTCCTGTCTGGAATCTTGGAATGTTCCTCCCATGATTTATTAAATAGTTGGCTCCATCCCATTTTTTGAGTTGTAGCACACATGTCACCCTCTCAGAAAGGCCTTCCTTAACGTGCCAGGTGAAATAATTTTCTCAGGTTACCCTGATGCATCTTTTTGTTAAAGTTCTTTATTACACTTACTACAATCTACAATTGACTTGTTTACATGTGTCATTACCAGCCTTTTGTTTCTTCCTTATCATTAACATAGAATGCCCATGAGGTGAGGGATGAGTAACTTATCTGAAGCATGAGTATTTCCTGGCACAAATAGGAAATCAGCAGATACTTGGTAAATGAATAAATAGGAGGATGATTCAAAGAAACTCAGGGAAAGAATGTTTGGTGTCAGAAACAAACTGATCTCAAATACTCAGCAGTGTTAGAAGTTATTTTGGTCTTATTTTTCTGATTCTGTTTACAGTTTCCTCCTTCTTTTTTCTCATTGCAGAATAGCTTTCTGTTTCTATTCTATCCTTCTGTAGACGAGATAATGTCGGTAACCCTGGGCTTTTACGATTCGGACACTCATGATACATACTTTAAAAAAAACACTTTATTGAGGTATGATTGACATATAAAAGCTATACATGTTTAATTTATACTACTTGATGAGTTTTTAGTTAACTATACATCCTTGAAACCAATACCCCAGTCTATGTCATAAGCACATCATTCATCTCTCTAAGTCTCTTCCTGTCCTCTTTCTTATTATTTTGTGTGTTTTTATACTTAAATTTTTGGTGCATGGTAGATCTTATGTTAAATGATGATATATTATTGATTCTCTGGAACTGATTACAAATCTTCAGATAAAAGACTAGGACAGGACGTTTTTGGACCAGGTGCCCCCCAAAGGAACTATCAATTGTGATTAGAAAGAGGCTGTAATAGCCTTATATAAGAACAGAAGACCATTCTTCAAACAAAAATCTCTAGAAAAATATTTAATCGTATTATAATATCATACAAATTCTTTAGCAAATATATGCAATGTAATTATTGTAGAAGTCTTTAAAATAAGGATGTTTATTATCATTATAATAATGAAAAATATAAAAATGTGAAAAAAATATCAAGAAACTGTCAACTAAAACCTAAAGCCTGACTTTTTAAATTAATTTTAAAAATAATGCTATAAAACTATATAAATAAAAAATACTGGGTAATAATAAAACCACAGTAGAAATGATATGAGGAATTGCATTGACTTGTAGGGCAAGAAGGAAAAGTGATATAAGAGAGAAGAAAAAGGAAGTTGTATCCAATAAGGCAAGTGTGATGAAATTTCAAAAATAATAATATTTTCACAGATAGTGTTTTAAAGCTGAAAAGAGAATCAATAAACTCAAAAATAGATCTGAGAACATATCTCCATGTATTTTTGTCTGAGTTAATGAAATGGATAGTAAGAAAAAGCAGTTAGCAGATGTGGATTGTAGAATTTGTTAGTTCAATATACATCAAACAGAATTTATAGAAAGATTGAAGAAAGAAAATGGATCAAGATTGTTGGTATATCATCTATTCTTGAGAAAAAGCAAGAAATCTCAGATTAAGAAATCACACAGCAACACAGAATTAGTTGGAACATACAATTTCTGAAACCGTTCTCATACTGCATGCACGAGACATAGGAATTGAATCATGGCTTCCATTGTTTGCAAGCTAATAAGATATTCATAATTTAACAAAATTGTGAGGAAGCAAATCCGTAAAATATGCATGATGCTGAATCATCTATTTAATTTACCTTACTTGCTTGTTCTCTTTACCAAATGATTGCACATTTTTTATTTGATCTAGAGCCCTGAGTTTAATAACTGAGTTAGATTAATACATGATTGCAGAAAATCTCACTCAAGTAATATTCCTTGCCATCTAAAAGCAGGCCTAGAAAAAATGCCTTAAAATTTGTAACCACTTCTTTTCTTCCACAAATAGATGAATTTATAAACTCTTACATGGCTCCTGGAAATTTCACCCAGGTCATGGAGTTTATTCTCACAGGTGTCTCAGACCGTCCAGACCTCCAGATTCCACTCTTCTTTGTTTTCCTGGTCATCTATGGACTGACTGTGGCAGGGAACCTGAGCATCATCACTCTCACCAGTATTGACTTTCAACTTCAGACCCCCATGTATTTCTTCCTCCGACATTTAGCTATCATAAATTTTGGCAATTCTACAGTCATTGCCCCTAAAATGCTAATCAATTTTTTAGTAAAGAAGAAAACCACATTCTACTATGAATGTGCCACCCAACTTGGGTTGTTCTTGGTTTTCATTGTAGCTGAGGTCTTCATGTTAGCTGTGATGGCCTATGACCGCTATGTGGCCATCTGCAATCCCCTGCTCTACGTGGTGGTGGTATCTCGTCAGATCTGCCTTCTGCTGGTATCCCTCACGTACCTCTATAGCTTTTCCACAGCTGTGGTGGCTTCATCTTCTGTATTCTCTGTGTCTTATTGCTCTTCCAATGTCATCAATCATTATTTCTGTGATACTGTCCCTCTGTTAGCATTGTCCTGCTCAGATACTTACTTTCCAGAAACAGTAGTGTTTATATCTGCAGCTACAAATTTGGTTTTTTCCATGACTGTAGTTCTCATATCCTATTCCAACATCGTCTTGTCCATTCTAAGGATACGTTCCTCAGAAGGAAGAAAAAAAGGCTTTTCCACATGTGCTTCACATATGATGGCAGTCACAGTTTTCTATGGGACACTACTATTCATGTATGCGCAGCCTCAAACTAACCATTCAATGGATACTGATAAAATGGCTTCTGTGTTTTATACACTGGTGATCCCCATGCTGAATCCCATCATCTACAGCCTGTGGAATAAGGATGTGAAGGCTGCCTTAAAGAGATTTCTGACAAATCCATGTTCTTTGAAATAAATATGATTTTAGAACTCTATTGTTAAATGAAGAGAGCATTAAGAGAGGCTGCCATTATGTCAGAGAAAGCAAAGATTAGGTGGCTGACTTAGAGGTTTACAAGAATGTCATAATCTTGGGAATAAAAGGGGTGAAAATTTAGGAAGCAGTGATTTAAAAAATAAACTGAAGGCCTTGGTGTTATGAGGTTAATATAGAAAGAAAGTATTATTCACTAATTTCGCCAAGTAGTACACTGGTGGATAGATTGAAAATGATATTTCCAGGTATCTGGAGTGATATATGTCAAAAAACACATAAGATTTATAGGTGAAAGTATAAATCTTAGTGAATGAAAATGTTAAAATAAATCATTTAAGAGATCAGAGGACCCTAAAATCGAACACAGAAAGTGACAAAACTATCTACTGTATTAAAAATACATGAAACAATTTCCATGAAGGGGTGGGACAAAAGGTGCTGACCTAGTAATAATGGAAATGAATGGAGTATGTAAAACTAAAGGCAAAGTAACTACATGTGGTACTATACTCTAGTTATAAAGTTAGTTCCCATGTGGACATGATTTAACAATTCTGGAACATGTATACTGGAATTAAGCAACTAAGTAAATGGGTGAAAAATAGTGGGGGCAGGTTTCTCATTGTTGGGGTAGGAGGTTACAAAAGACAAAGAAAAGAAACCAGGATGATCCATATGATAATGGATAAGTGTCACATACAGAAGCATGAACTCATGCTCAGCATACTATAGATACTGTGGATTGTAAACAAAAATAGTTATAGATATGTATAGCCACAGAAGTTAGGATAGGCAGTGTATTTCATTTCTCTGTAAGCTGAGAAGGTCTAGAATCTTGTGAGCATTTCGCTAGTAACAAGCACATGTGCTGCCCAGATATTAGAATCCTATAACATTTTTCAGTATAAGGAACCAGGGCTCCTGTGAAATTTGACTGATACTAGGACTGTGTGAGAAATTTATATGATGAGAAAAGAGCATATTACAGCGTCTGAAATTAAGAAAGTACTTAGAAAGAAAGAGAGGAAGAAAGGAAAAGAAGAGGAAGGAAGGAAGGACAAAAGAGAGAGAAAGAAAGGAAGGAAAGAAGCAAGGAAGCAAGGAAGCAAAGAAAGAAGGAATAAAAAGAAAGAAAGAGAAACAGTGATAGTGTATGTCAAAATAACACATGAGCCGAATGAACATGTTTCCAATGGCCTAAGCCAGACAATTTGAGTAACAAAGTAGAATTTTATAAGTGAATTATTATCCATGGTTTTCCTCCCCAACCCTCAATACCCCAGTCTAATCATGAGAAAAACATCAGAAAAAGCCCAATTGAGGGATATTTTAGAAAACACTTAATTAGTACTCCTGAAAAATGTCAGCGTCATTAAAAAGCAAGAAAAATCTGAGAAACTGTGACAGCCAAGAGGAGACTAAGGAAACATGAGGACCAAATGTCATGTTCTCTCCTGGATGTGGTCCTGGGTTAGAAAAAGGTCATTGGGTAAAAAATAAGAAAGTCTGAACAAAGGAGGTAATTTAGTTTATTAAAAACAACAAGAAAATAAATCTGATATTCATCAAATCATTCTGGTGTCTGAGTCTTACTATGGCATGCCCAGCTTTTCTTCATTATCACTAAATGGACTTTTAATTCAAAACTAAACATCTGAAAAGTGCACCAATATATATAGCCTATTCTAGTATTTTATTTAGTGCAAACACCTGAGTCTCTTTATTTGGGAGAAGAATGACAAATGAACAGATTCAGCCATCAGGAAGCATGAATTTGACCCCTGATAGAACCACATGACATGAATGAAATTTTGGAAATTTATTATTTTTTCTCTCTAGGCTTGCATCTTTTCATGGGTATAATTATGATATTGTGGTGGAAATATGGTTTTTTAAAATTATTTATATATATGTATATATATATATATATATATACAAACACACATATATATATATTTACCTTTCACAGAGTTTTTTTGTTCTCAAATTAATCATAAATGTAATCCTAATCAGCATACTCCTCTGGTTGACTGAGGTGGCAGGCATTGCTGAATTGTCTGTCTTACACATTTTTCCTGATATCTTTCTCTCAGGACACTCTGCAATGCTCCCTGAGTCTCTCCCATAGAATCACATTCCTGCTCAAAACACTGCCAGGCATTAAGAAATCCTAAAATAAAAAAGAGAATTCTGACTGCTGGGAAACTTTGAAAGCTCATGATTTGCACTGCTTGGAGAAAAGGTTGTTCTTTTTCAAATTTCTAGGTTTACTTTATCTTCAGTAATACTTCTATTGGAAAATTGGAATCAGAAAGTTACTTGTTTCTGATCTAAAATTTGATTTCATATATATTGAAGTAGATTTCACTGACAGATTTGGGATACCAAGGGTTTCATTTTTCTATTGTTACCATAATCAGTTAAGTATGAAAAAAATCTCTAAATACTATAATGCACTTACTTTATTCTCACAAATTAATTCAACGTGATAACTCGGTAGGGATTTTAAGATAAATTGCAATGCCCCAATGGCAATCTTTCAGCATAAATGATGAGAAATGTGTAACTGACTTAAAGATCTTCTGGGAGGTCTTCTGTTTATTCATGATGCTGTGCACTACTAATCTTGTTTCTTACAAGGGAGCAAAGTGGTGTAGAATTGTAACACAAACTGTGAGTTGCATATGGACACATGGTTTATGTAACTTTTTACATTAATGTTATATTTTAGGCCATAAACTATTAAGCAATCACATTTAATTTTTGGAAAAAAATATATATACTACTTAATTATAGAGATGAATGTCTTTGTCTAGGAACACTAATCATGCTCCTGTGTTAAGCACCACAGTTATTAATTCACCATCTAATATCAGACCATAAGTCATGGCATTTTATAATAAGACACAAGCAGAAATGGGACATTTCATGATTTGTGGTAGATTTGTTTGTAAATTTAATTAAGGAAAGAAAAAAGGCATTGTAAATCATAGAATAATTATTGAATATCTAAAAACATAGGGGCCAGCCAAGTGGCACAACGGTTAAGGTCACGTGCTACACTTTGGTGGCCCGGGTTTCAGTGGTTCAGATCCACAGGTGCGAACATGTGCACCACTTATCAAGCCAGGCTGTGGCAGGCGTCCCACATATAAAATATAGGAAGATGGGCACAGATGTTAGCTCAGGGCCAACCTTCCTCGTTGAAAGGAGGAAGATTGGTGGCAGATGTTAGCTTGGGGCTAGTATCCTCAAAATAAATAAATAAGTAAATAGCTATAAAAATGTAATTGCTGCCTATATAATTTCTATTTTAATCATAACTCATAGAATGCTATCAGGCTGTCATTTTTATGTATTTGGCGCATTGTATGCCCAGTGAAATTTTAGTGTCTATGCATTATGTAAAATGAAATGCAATATTCTGACCTTCTCCCCACTATGTTGAAGCCCAGTGTTATAATAGTTGGAAGTTTCTGTAATAGATAACTATGTGGTAGATTTACCCAGTAGATATGTTCCTTGTGGATATACATGAATTTAACAAATTTCTAAGAGAAATTTTCTTATCTAGCTATTGTATGGAGAAGGGGGATAAAGAGAAATTCATGTTTTCTCTTAACAGTAATATAGAATAAAATGATTTGGTACTGATCCTAAGGGTATGGAGATTACTACATTTTATGTCAGAAAAATCAGTAAAGGAAATGACTTGGAGGGTGGGAGAATTTTCTATGAGATGGCTACAGGAAAGATATTTATGTGTGCATTTATGAAGAGGACAGAAGTCTAGAGAGGTGTTTCTAAAAATGTGCTTATGCACTGTTAGCATATTTCACAATTTAGTGAATCTTGGCCTTGATTAAATAGCCTAGAACAGAGTAATGCAGAACACAAAATAGAAAAAACGAAAAAAAAAGGGGAATCCTATGTAATGAGAGGACCTAAGGTATGAGCACAAACCTTGAGACTAGAAAATCATTTCCATGTTTTAAAAACTTCTAGAATGCCATAGTGGCTAGAGTAAAGTGATCCAGAGATGTGAAGATGAGTCTGCATTGGAAAACGGGGCCCTTTGAAATGACAGAACCATCATTCTAGAGTCTTGTTCCATTACAACCAAATGAGTGAGTTTAGGCAAGTCATCAAAACTCTTTGTCAGTTCCCTATGGCCACTGAGTGTCATCTTTCTGTTGAAAGAATTGTACTGCACACCAAGACACTAGTCAGTAATGTTGAATCCTCTGCCATGGAAGAGGAGCACAAAATCAATAAAACCTCTTTCTTTCACTGGAATGTATTAACTCATGTCTATCTATCAGTGAGTACAGACACACTAGTAAAAGACACTTTTGTCTAATACACTGTTCCTTACTAGTTAAATTATCTAAAGGATTTTCTACTAAACTCCGCGGAACTTATGGCGAAGAAATGTGAGGCATTCCAGAGAAAAGTTTTGTTTTATCAGTTGCACTAACACTGTGACAAAGCATTTGGTTGATACTTTGCATGGTCTCTTCTTTCTTTTATTTTATTACAAAGTTATTGATGAATACCCCTAGTTTAAGAATGGACAGTTAGAGCAGAGGCTCTGGTAAACACGGGAACCTCATAGTGCTTTGGAATCTTATTTCCTGAAAGCACATATAGGAACTCATAAATCCACTAAAAACAGGAACAATGAAATTGTGCAGTCTTTTAGTATACATCCACTTGTTAATTAATGTTAAAACACTGATAGCTTTATTCATAATAGTACAAAATGGAAATATTTCAACCTTTTATCAACAGATAAAAAGGGGAATTATAGTATATAAATAAAATGAAATACTACAAACAGTAAAATGGAATGAACTACCCATACATGCAACAGCACAGGTGAATTTCAATAGTATTAAATAGAAAAAAATAAACCAGACATAAATATACTTTATCATTCATTTGTATGAAGTTCTGAAACAGGTAAAATGAATCTATGATGATAGAAATCATAGTAATTGTGGCTTGCTATACAGTGTGGGGCAATTTACTGCAAAGAGATGTTGAGGAACATGTTTCAGACAAATTTATGCTATTCCTTTAAATCAATGTGATTTTAGAATTCTATAGTAAATAAAGAGAAGGTTAAGATAGGTTGCCATTAGGTCAGAGAAAGCAAAGGGTGGGTGGCTGACCTATAGGTGTACAGGTATGTGAACCTGCTTATTAAAAGTGGCTAGGATTTGGGAAGCAGTGAATTATAAAATAAACTGAAGGTCTTGGAATTATGATCTTAATACAGAAACAAAGTATTATTCACTAACTTTGCAAAAGGATATGCAGTTGTCTTGTTTGAAGGAAGTATTTCCAGGAGTCAAGAGAGATGTAAGCTAGAAAATTTTAATAAGTTTGAACACAGCCAAAAAATATAGAGGAGAGAAGTAAGTTGATCTTTCTTATTCTTTAGCTTACTTTTTTCTTTCTTCCTGGGTATGTTTTGGTGTAGCAGATCACTGCATCTTGAACTGTAATTACAGATGCCTGAAATCTTTTTTATAGCTAAGCTAGTAAAATTAAGTATATTTAAAATAGAACTTCCTAACTCTTTCTTAATATATTTAATTGAAAAACTATATACTACTCATGAATTTGTATTCTGAATCATAACCAAATATGATTGAAATTATTTTTATTCCAATTAATATAATTTATATAACTTTTAATAAAAGACTCAGAATATCAGCATAGAATATGCTTTCATTTTGGTTCATATACATAGTGGATTATCTAATGATTTTTATATCATCCTACTCTAGTATGTCTTCTTTATTGTATGTAATAAATATACTGTATTGTGACATTATTAGACATTCAATAGACCATGCTTACATAGTTCATTATATTATTAAAGAAAACATTTAATTGTTTTCATAAAGACTATCATTCTGTTTTCTGATAGTTTTTGGTCATTGAGCATACTCCAAAATCTATTGTACATTTTTTAACAGATAGAGGTAACTAGACTATATCTCAGACTTATCAAATCAGAATCACTAGATACAGGCCAATAAATCCATATTTTAACAAACTCCATGAGTGCTTCTGACATTTAGCCTTAGGAATGAGTCTTGACAAATAATCAAAGAACTCAATTAGAAGAGATATATGAAAAAACATATTAATATTCTATGGCTGTGCTCACTTTATTTATTAATGTATTCCAGCATTGAAGAACTTCTTCAAGTAGAGGGACTAAATCTTATTCATAGTAATTATGATATTAGAGAAGAAATGAAACCTACAAGGCAAAACTACAAGATAAAATTAGACTCATAAACATGGAAAAATTATAATTAAGTTATCCTCAGATTAACCAAAAAAAGTTTCAAACTGTTTCCTACTAATTCTCTTACTAATTAATTTATCCAAAAGGTTTTCTTCTAAATTGTGAAGAAAGAATACGAGGCATCTCAGAGAATGTTCTTTTTTTTAAATCAGTTACGCTAACATTGTGATAAAGCCTTTAGTTGATATTTTCCATTGTCTGTAGGTTCCTCTATTACGGAATTATTGATGAAGGGCCCTAGTTTTAGAATGGACAGCTAAAGCAGATGCTTCAATAAGAAGGAAGCCACCATAGCCCTTTGGAATATTCTTATTTCCCTGAAATTAGCTATGGGAACTCATGTATCCACTAAGAAATAGGACAGAATGAAATTATGCAGCATTTTTTAGTATACAGGCTTTTGTTAACTGATGTTAAATCATTGATTTTTTTTATTGTAGTCTAATGTTACAAGAGGGAAATCCCTGGGCCAGCCCAGTGGCATGGTGGTGAATTGCGCACATTCCACTTTGGCGGCCCCAGATTTGCTAGCTAGTTTGTATCCCGGGTGCCAACATGGCACTGCTTGGCACACCAAAGCAAATGATATAGCTTAAGAATAAGGGGAAGCAATATTCAAATAACATTATTATGATATTAATCTTAAATTAACTAATCCAAAATTAATGTTTAATTCCCCATTACCAAACATTTATAAGAAATTACTTCAGAATGGCTTTCAACCATAAAAAGCCTAATGTCTACCAGAGAAAGGGGTATGGGAGCAGATGGTTGTCATAAATGTGAGAAGAAATATAAGTGAAGTATTCTAAAGTGATTCTAGAATTCAAATATGAAATATAGTAACTCAACATGGGAAGTAGCTCTTCACAGGAGAGGAAATATTTCAATAGACCTTAAAGGATAAAGTTTCCCCTTCAACTTTCCATTTTTTCTTGTAGAGAAGGTTACTAAGAACGGCAAAGCCAAAAGTATAAGTGCAAAGAAGGGCATCTTGTTATTGACAAACCTGGACTAATTGTAGTAATTGGACCCGTGGATGTCCACTGATGGTGGGGAAAGTTTAATGGAATTGGGATTAGAAAAATATTCATGGATGAGATTGTGAAAAGTTACATATGCTTTCAAATAAAATTCACACTATTTTTAATAAAAGTTAAAATGGTTTGTATGTACAAATATCAGAGTTTTGTGTTTTGGAAAGGATGGATAACTAGGTCTTATTTATCTTAACGTCCATGTTGCTGTAATTAGACATTAAAACTCCATCTGTATTAGAATTTCAAAAAGGAATATATAATTTATTTAGAATAAAATTAAAGTGAATAAGTATTCCTTGAAAGTTATTACTTACCACATAGTGTTTCTCAATAAACATACTGATTGAAACAAACGGAAAATAACTAAATGTGTTTTTGATAAATTAAACAATAGTCATAAGTGCAAAAGAGCCACTAGTAAGTTCTGAAGAAAATTTGAATAAAAACAGATTCTTATTTTATTTGTATTTTATTCTCAGTGTAATTTCCAGACTGTATACAGCAATTTGTATAAGTTTTCCGAGAAAATTTTTTCATTGTTCAAGTATAAAGATGTGTGTGAGAGAGAGAGAAAGAAAGAGAGAAAAAAGGAACAGGAGTAGACAAAAAATATGACATTTGACATTAATAGTAATAACACAGTTCCATAATTTTTACAGTTTCCTAAAATAAATATAATTTAAATATTCAATAATTCAATTATGAAGAGCTATGAAAATGAATACAAAAAATAATTAGAAACATATCCAACTTAAACTAAAGTAGGAATACAAAAATTAATACATAAAATCTAATTCAAATCTATGTTTCTTTAATAAAAGGTAAAAAATGGTGAAAGAGACATAAATTGTCTTTTAATGAGACAAATTTCCAAATCTTTTGGAAAGAAAATGTCAGTTTTATTATAAATGACAACATATTGTAAAATTATATGGGGATTCATTCTCTTTGATCGTGTAAGTTCATATTTTAGAGATAAACATGTGCAACATTACAGCCAGCAAAATCTGGAAATAATTTGTTTCTAACAACAGAATAAATAAGATATGCTATATTGAGAGCATAAGGATGAGGTGTGGACTCCTGAGTCAGAAACATGGA
The DNA here is from genome assembly GCF_041296235.1 of Equus asinus. Taxonomy (NCBI): domain Eukaryota; kingdom Metazoa; phylum Chordata; class Mammalia; order Perissodactyla; family Equidae; genus Equus; species Equus asinus. Next base: position 21,580,130 of record NC_091806.1, read on the forward strand.
TCTGAAACTCGACTCACTCTACTCAAACCACTCATTTGATTTTGTTTTGGATGTTCCTTTTTTAGTGTCTTATTCTTCACCTGTAAAGTAGGCAAATAATATATTTTTTACATAAAGGTTTAGTGAGATTAAACGAGGTAAATAAACATATTGTTATACCTTCCTTACTTACCTATTTTCAGTTTTTGCATTATGAACATAACTATGAAGATTATTTTGCAACCTATAGTGACCATTAAGTGAGAAATTATTAAAGTAAAATAGAAAATACAAAACTATATTTCTGCCACCATTAGGACAATGTGGAGCTGTGTCTGCACAGGTCCAACGACAAATCTGTCAAAGTGATGCCATTGCAGAAGATCTATTTTCTTTTGTTATTAATGTTAATGTCTTTTCAATAAAAACAATAGCTTAAACACTTTAACTTGTCAGGTTATAGTTTTAAGTAGCTTATTGCACACGGCCTTTGTACAGACACCAAGGCAATGTGGAGTGTTCCATAGCTCCCATCTTTGTGTGTTCAATGGGTTTGAGAGTAGAGAAATATGCCTTTCCCACATATACCTCTTTCTGCTCTCCCTCTTATTACTAGAATTACGCTAATTATCTCTATATTAGGAATAAAACCTCTTTACAAGATATGAAAGTATAAAAACACTACTTATAGGAATAGAAACTTGAACTTAACACTTTTCTCTTCTTCCTCATGCAGATGCCTTGAAGAGACATGGTCAGGTAAATTGCACCCCCATAATATATTCTTGTTGACCTCACAGATAAAAAGGAATTGAAGATACCTCTCTTTGTGATAGTCTTATTCATCTACATCTTCATAATAGTAGGCAGTCTAGGTTTGATCCTAGTCGTTAGAACAGATGAACGACTCAACACACCAACGTACTTCTTTCTAAGCAACTTGGCTTTTGTCAATTTGTTACTCATCTGTCATTACACCCAAAATGCTTGGGAATTTCTGCTACAAACAAAATGAAATCTTTAATGCATGTGCTGCTCAATTGGGCTGTCTCCTGGCCTTCTTGATGGCAAAGTGCTTGCTCCTGGCTTCCGTGGCCTATGACTGATATGTGGCCATCTGCAGCCTTCTGCTCTATGTAATTGTAATGTCCCCAGGAATCTGCTTCATCTTGTGGCTGTTCCCTACAGCTATAGCTTCCTGGTTACACTATTTCATGCCATCCCCACCTTTCACCTCTCTTATTGTCACTTCAATATCATTAATCATTTCAATTGTGATGACATGCCTCTTTTGAGGCTAACTTGCTCAGACACTTGATGCAAACAGTTGTGCATCTTTGCTTGTGATGATATAATGTTCATTTCTTCCCTTCTGGTTGTCTTTGTCTTCTACGTGTACATTATTTCTGCCATCCTGAAGAAGCACTCAGCTGAAGGCGGGTGCAAGGCTTTCTCCATGTGTGTCTCCCACATGCTAGCAGTCACCATATTCTATAGGACCCTGATCTTTATGTATTTACAGCCAAGCTCTTACCTTTCCATTGACACAGACAAAACAGCCTCAGTCTTCTACACGGTGATCATTCCCGTGTTGAACCTCTCAATCTACAGCCTGAGGAACAAGGAGGTGAAAGAGGCCCTGGAAAAACTCATCTATAGAAACCAGGCTGTTGTGTTCATGAAATTAAGTAAGTGACTTGAATAAATGAAAACGGAATTTTCTCCATGGTCGGACTTTCTTTCCTCAAAAAACTATCAGAATTCTTAATATGTGATTTCTATATATCTGTTCACTGTATAATGAAATTTTCTACTGATTTTCAGTTAGCATGAGATTTCAGGTGTAAAAGTAACTGTAAAAATTTATATCCATTCTTTCATTTTTCAAATGGAAATGTATTAAAAATAATTAATTCTCCGGTCCCTAAGAATTTATATCAATTTTTCCATTTCTCAAATGGAGAATTGAATCAAAAGCCAGTATCTCGATTTATAACTAGTTACAAGGAGAAAATGGACAAAAGTTCAGACTCTCCACTCCTCCAAAATCCCCAGTTCTAGATTCTCTGGCATCATTAACAATATCTCATGTGAAAAATAAAGATGCATAGTTTAAATACTTGCTTCTGGATTTGTTAATTTCTTGAAAAAAATCATTACAGTATAAAACTGTTCCGTATTCACATTTAACAAATTGTCTTTATTTATGAGAATTGTACTACATCTCCACTTTACCTATGTCATGGATTTAACCTGGCCTTCTACTGGCCTGGATGTCTGGTTTGCTCTGGAAAGACTAACTCTTTAAGTTAACTGCTTTTCTTTATGCCTATGAGACCTCATTATATTTTTTCAGGTTATCTAATTAAAATTAATTCAGAGATCGAATCCCATGGGACTTCATACAATGGAAACAAATGTACTCAAAATAATTCAACCATGAAAGATCTTTTTGCCAGTAACAAGGATTATATGCAGTTACACTAGGCAAACCTTGGGTAAGTTGGTCATTATTGATTAAGGCACAGCTTAAGACATAGTGAACTTAGGAGGTAATGTGGCCTAGTGAAAAGTACATATGCCTTTTAGTCAAAAAATGTGCTCAGTTCCTAAATATGGCATTGAACTATGCGTGAGCTCTCATTAGTTTATCAGTTAAATGAGGACAATGTTACTCAATTTGGGATGTTTTTTAGGATTAAACATGTAAAAGGATAACAGACAGTGGTAGGTATTTGCATATCCCCTCCGTTTCTTTTGTAAGCCTAAAGACCTCAGTTTTATTCTCAACTCTATGATGAACTTGAGAGCACAATTTATAAATGACAATTACTATACACAGCTGATAACTTTGATAAAGGTATAGATATGTATGTATGTGTTTCAAATAAATGGAATAATTTTACAATTTTCAACTACACAGAGAATGGTTTGAGGATTAATTCAGCTGAAAGCAGACAAAAGGCATTTTCTACTTGTGCTTCCTATGTGACTTCCATTACTATATTCTATGGTACAATCATTTTCATGTATATGCACTCCAAAACAAGGCATTCTCTGGATACTGAAAAAATTGCTTCTGTTTTCTATATTGTGGTAATTCTCATGCTAAATCCTTTAATATACAGCCTGAGGAATGAGTAAGTCAAAAATGCTTTGAAGAGAATTATGGAAAAGGTGTATTCTACTACAAAACAAGTGACCTGTGGTCTAACTGGAAGCCCTTACAGTTGGGATGCAAAAAAAAAAAAAAGGGAAGAAACAACACTAAAACACAGGATTTAAATTTTCTTGATTAAGATTCCATTAGTAACATGCTTTCTAATGTTATAACATTAAAATGTTAATATTGATGCAGAGAACACATTAATTTTCTAATTTTATTTTCTATTATTAAAACTATAACTCCCACTAATATTGAAAGTCTTGAGAATGAAGTAAATTCAATCACAAATAGTAGGTTAAATTTTTTTTTCATAGATCATTTAAAATCAATCCTTTTTTTCATAGAGCTTTAACTCGAATGTTCCAATTCATGAACCTTTACTGGTAACAACCATATCTATTTTAGATCTATAAAGCAGCTTCAAGTAACTAACATTGTCTATAAAATACACACATACACACACACACACACACACATACACACACTACCACTAAGATGAATCTGAAAAGAATTATTGGTTCTGATGACCTGACAGCGACATTGGCATCAACACTGGTGGAAAACACCACTTAAAAAAACTAAAAGACGGGCCGGCTCCGTGGCCGAGTGGTTAAGTTCGAGCGCTCCGCTGCAACGGCCCAGGGTTCGGATCCTGGGTGCGGATATGGCACCACACGTCAGGCCACGTTGAGGCGGCGTCCCACATCCCACAACTAGAGGGACATGCAACTAAGATATACAACTGTGTACAGGGGAGGTTGGGGGAGATAAAGCAGAAAAAAAAAAGATTGGCAACAGTTGTTAGCCCAGGTGCCAATCTTTGAAAAAAAAAAAAGACTAAAAGAGCAACTCAAATTTTAACAAGTGAGACACAACCTTCAGAGCAGAATAAGGTCTGTAGATTAGATAATAATGCAATATCACTGTTATTTTACTGATCTTTATAACAGTGCCATGGTCATTTAAGAGAATGTCGTTACTTTTAGTAAATATACTCATAAGTCTATACAAGTAAAGTGGCATCATCTCTTCAACTGATTATCAAATGCTTCAAGAAAAAATGTGGTAGAATCTTAACATTTGGGAAATCAAGGTGAGGGACGTGCAGAAATTCTTTGTAAAGTGTAAGCATTTTTTCTGTAATCCTGAAATAATATCAAAATAAAAAGTTAAAATAGGGACTGGCCAGGAGGTATAGTTTTGAAGTTTGCTCGCTCCACTTTGTCTGTCTGGGGTTCACAGGTTTGGATCCTGTGTGTGGACCTACATATGGCTCATTGAGCCATGCTGTGGCAGCATCCCATTTACAAAATAGAGGAAGATTGGCAACAGATGTTAGCTCAGGAACAAACCAAAAAAAAAAAAAAAAAATTAAAAATAAGCCCTTTAGCATTTTTTGTTTAATTTTAATTTAATATTTGTTTCAACAGTATCTTTTAACACAATTCTTGTTTCGTTGTTGAAGTTCTAAATTTTTTGTAACTTTAAAAAGCTATAACTTCTCACAAATACTTATAAGCAACATATCTTTCTTTAAGAAAATAAATAAAACCATACATCCATCTTGAATAAAGCTTATTTTAACGAAATTGGCCTTTGCTTGATAAAGGACTTATTACTAAGATTATATTTTTCACCTGTTAAAAACTAAAATAATATACCATACCTTTTTAGGAAACTTTAAATCTCAATTTTATATAATCATTCTTAAAATGATGGCATCTTTGTGAATAACTTTATGATCGGCCACAATATTACAGCCAAGGTATCGAAACGTATCAAAGTCTCTTCTTAAGGATTTAATACTACTGAGAGAGGAGAATGAACCTGGCTCTTACAGGTTCAATTTAATTGTTTCCCATTTGGAATTAGATACTTTAAAGGAATGAGAGAGAAAAATGAGACTATATGTTTGTTGTAGTAATTTTTATGGTGCCTGAAGTAAACTCTGGCCATATCAGAAGATGCTTAAATCACAACCACCACCAGTCTTATTTCTGGCCACTTTTGTTTCAAATGCAGCCAAATTCTACTGTGCCAGCATCACCGATGTTACATACTCCTAGAACAGATTTTCTGAAATGTATCCCACGGTATTATAAGCCCATGGTGATAATCTACAAAAAGATTCAATGCCAAAATAAATTTCCAAAATGTTTTACAGTATAGCCTTTGCTTGAAGACATAATTCCAATTAGTGTAAAATATAAACTGACAAAACCTCCTTTAATTTGTTTAATTCTTATTTTGCAAACATTTTGATAGCATAAAATTATTTTCAGAAGTTCTGTGGAATGGTGAAAACATTCAGAATATCCATTTTGGACCTCAAGTCCTGCTTATGTGATCTAAATTCTCTGGGCCTCTTTAGAGAGTCAGTTTTCTTATTTCTAAATGAGAGTTTTCCAATGATTTCCATGAGCCTTCACCTTATTGATGGTTTGATTCAACCCAAAATTGTTAAAATCATCATTCTACCAAAAATTGGTAATCATTTTATTGTAGAGGTTTAGATGTAAAAACTGTCAAATTTGAAAAGTAATCAAATTTTTATGTAAATGGAGAGTCAGAATACCAGCTAGCTGAGTCTTTTTCAATTTAAACTCATGAGAAATACCTTTTATCACTTATGAAGATTTCAAAATGCTAAAATTTGACTAAGTGAAGAGAAATAGGGACTATAATATAATATCGATGGTCATGAAATGTTATAGAACTTCTATGGAGAGATATTTGTCAATATCTAGCAAAACTGCAGCAACTAGTAATCCCACTTCTAAGAAAGTGTCCCAAATATATATTGACACAAATACCAAATACATGTGCAAGTTTATTCATTGGAATATTATGTAGATTAGACACAGATTGGCACCAAATATTTGTAATAGTGACAGTTGTTCTAGAAATGAGGAAGATTTCTATGCTATACAGAGATCATCATAATATGATATTAAAAAGAAAAAATCAACATAAAATTGAAAAGATAAATGCATGCTTTACATAGGGAAAGAAAATGAAACAATTATAGATATATATGTGTATCTTGTTATATTTGATTAAAAAATTGAAAAAAAGTCAAAATGAATAAAAAGGGTTACCTATAGGAAAGCAAGAAAATGAAGTGGGTGCTGATAGGTACAGAAGTCAATCATTTTTTGAATAGACTTTGCGGTGCAGTTTTGATTTCAGAAGGGTACTAAAATCTTAAAAATTAAAACAAGACAATTGAATCAAAAGTGGAGAAAAATGAACTTTTATTCTAGAAACCTTCTAGTGCATGCCATTTTATTCAAAGTAAAAGCCCAAGAGCTTAACAATGATCCACTAAGCTCTGAATGATGTGGCTGAGGTTAACTCTAGGACTTCATGGCCCACTCCTCTACCCCTTTGTCAGCTCCAGCCTCCATGGTGCTCAAAACAGCAGCCATGTTCCCTCCATAGAGTCTTTCTTTGCAGCTGTTATTCCTTGCCCTGCCACTCTCTTCTCTTGAAGCAATCCACTGACACTATTTTTTTCTTGGGCAACATATTTCAAAAATGTTTTCTACCATGTCGGTGCTCATAAGTAACATTTCCCAAATAATATGTATTATTCGGGAAAATATGGTACAGGTGGAAACACTTAAAGCCTTTTATCAAAAAAAATATTGTTCCTAGGTTTTTTCCCTCTTCTCTAGATATCTGCATTCTGTTTTACCCTCATGTTAATCTGGGTTCTTTCAAGAACAAAGGTTTTATCTGCAAAGGAGGACTGATTCCTATAGGGGAAACAATAATGTTTTCATTTGATTTATGTATGTCAACAGTGTCCCACAAATGCTGTCTTGAAAGTCAGAGGATCTTCTTGAGTTTTACTTCCATTCTGAAATATTTTCTCACAAAGGCATTTTAAAATTTCAGCTAGAAAATCTAAGACTTTCGGTGGCTTTTGATTTCAACAATTGTAATGGATAATTAAGAGTGTCCTTGAGTTTTATATGGTCCTTCAAATATGTGGCCATATCCATGTTGTCTCAACAAGTTGATTCAGTGCTTTAACCATCAGAAACTACAGCAGAGACAGATGAAATAGACAAATAGGAATGCACGAAGACAAATGCTCTTTAATTTTAGTGTGATTAATATGCAGTCATTATACACCTTAGTATCCATAACATTTATGCACTTTCTTAAAAGTTATTATATATATATGTGTGTGTGTGTTTGTGTAAATATATAAGCCACATGCCATACTCTGATTTTATTGTGTTACCAACCTCTAATAGGCACACAAAAATGTTCTTTGGTGTTTTTAATTTTTTATTTATTTGTTTGTTTTCCCATTTTGTGTCCTAGACTCTATGCAGTGCTTTGGATGATGGATAGAAAACTCTGTCCTTAGAAAAGAATACTCTAAACTTCATATTGGAGGCAGTGAGTTAACAAACCTGGTGATATTAAAACAATGCTTAAAGGAGATTGTTGTATGTGAAATACAAAACAAGATGTTTAATCAGAGCTGAAAAGGGGAAAGAAGGGAAGGAAATTTTCCTGGAAGGTTGTTGAAGCAGTAGATTGTTGATAATTACAGCACAATGATGTACTTTACCTAGGCCCATTCATGGCTCTTTGTAACCAAACCAATTGGAATTATTTTCCTCTTCTTTATTCCTAGCTTTATTGAGATAAAATTGACAAATAACATCGGGTATGTTTAAGGTGTACAAACGGTGTTTCAATATACGTATAACTTATGAAGTGATTACCACTATAGATTAATAAAGAAATCTATTACTTCACATATTTACCAGTTTTCTGTTGTGTTGAGAACATTTAAGACCTACCCTCTTAGCAAATTTCAGCTATACAATAATTATTTTTAACTATAGTTGCCAATCTGTACATTAGATCCCTGGAACGTATTCATTTTATAACAGAAAATTTGTACCATGTGAACAATATCTCCCCATTTCCCCCAAACTCCAGCCCCTGTCAACGATGAATCTACTTTCTGTTTCTATGAATTCAACTTTTTTATATTCCTCATATAAATGAGATCATGAATCTTTGTCTTCTTTGTCTGACTTGTTTAACTTAGCATTATGCCTTCAAGATTCATTCATGTTATAGCAATCGTGACTTCTTTACATCTAAAGAGTCATGGACTCATTTACCTTGAGGCCTAATTGTCAGATCCCCTGCTTACTGTCTTTTCCTCTCACAACTTGTATCTTTTTAGATCTGAGACTCAATATCTCCATCCAACAAAGCCTTTTTTAAATTAGGTTTAGACATTTTTCTTGGGATATAAAGCCCCCAGTTTTTAATCCATATTATTTGAAGGCTTATTATGAATTATTTGAGTGCTTATCAATTAATGTCAATTGTTTCCACTTGATTATAGGATTCATTGGTATAGAAACTATATGATTTACCGCAGAATACAAAGCACATAAAAATTCAAAGTTCGCTTAGTAAATAAACAATTAATTTTAGTGTAATAAAATTAATGTTTGAACAATAAAGTAAATAAATAATTATTTGGCAAAATTAGAAGTCAGGGAAAATTTTGAAAAGGAGGAAGCACCACACATAAATTCTAGACATATCACAAAATATGACACGTTTGGGAAACTGGATATTATTATGTTTGAGCTTTAACAGAAATACTCATTTTGTTAAACCAAAATATTCGAGACAACTTTGTTTCCCTTGTATCATGCCATATAATTTTATAAAAACAACAACCACAATATATGTTTATGTCTGTGTGTAATATAAATATTTAAAAGTATCTTTTAGTTTCCAGTCTTTGCAAGGCCTTTTTCAAGTCTTTGTTCTGTAGGCTATAAATCAGAGGATTTAACATAGGAATCACAAGGGTGTAAAACAATGATGACATTTTGTCTTCATCTAGGGCGTAGGAAGAGCTCAGCCTGAAATACATGAAGAGCATAGTTCCCTGGAAAATTGGCACAGCAGTTATGTGGGAGATGCAGGTGGAGAAAGCTTTGAACCTACCCTCAGCAAAGCAGATCTTTAAGACCGACAGGATAATATAGCAATAAGAGATAAGAACTCCTGAAATGGTACTCAGTTTTATGAAGCCAAAAATGGTGAATAGTACCAACTCATTAACCTTTATATCAGAGCAGGAAAGGATGAAAAGCGGTGGTAAATCACAGAAGAAATGATTAGTCTCATCTGACCCACAGAATCATAAGCAGAATGTTAATGTTGTGTGTATCAAAGAATCTGCCGTTCCCACCAGATAAACCCTGGCCATGAACAGGTAGCACACCCTGCTGGACATGTTGACTGTATAGAGTAAGGGGTTGCTAATGGCCTTGTACCAATCAAAGGACATCACTGCCAGCAGTAGACACTCAGAATCTGCAAAGACACAGAAGATCAAGAATTGCAGAGCACAGTGATAGAAGGGGATTGATTTGTTCTTGGCAAAGAGGTCCACTAGCATCTTGAGCCCAATTGCTTTGGAATAGCAGAGGTCACAGAAAGAAAGGTGGCTGAGGAAAAAGTACATTGGTGTGTGCAGCTGGGAATTTATTCTAACTAAAATGATCATTCCAAGATTTGCCAGAAGATTAATAAGATAAAAATCAAGAAATATGGTAAATAGGGTCACTTTCACCCCAGGGTTATCGGTAATTCCCAAGAAAATGAAGTCAGCCAAGGAAGAGCAATTTCCTTTATTCATTCTTCTTTGTTCTTGTCTAAAGTTTTGAGAAAATGATCAAGAAAAGTATAGGTGCATGTTTAACTCTTCCGGACATCCACAAATGTCTATGAGGCAGAACATAAGTTCTTTCTTCAATTGTCTTTTTATACTTGAAAATTAGTCAGTCATGTGTCACTTTAAAGAGGCATTACAGTCTATAAGACAATAATAAAAAGTATCTGGAATAAGGAGTTGCGAAAATTTGCTCTAAATCTAGATGTCTTTCATGAAGTATGTGACTTCCACAAGCTCTTTAATTTCTCTGAGCATTACCTTCTTTATCTCAAAAAAGAGATTTGGATGATTTTATATCTCATTATGGCTTCAAAGTGATATGGAAGAAATGCAAATGTTAGAACATGTTTTAGGATATAGGGCTAAGCATTTTCTATGCTTGAAAATATTCACATGGACACAAAAAAATGATTACCATTGTTATGTTCTTCAGAAGCAGGATTGATTTAAAAGGTTTTGTGTTAATTCTAGAAACAATGAACATAACTATCTAATAATCATGAAAAGAATTATTTTTCTGGTCTTGATCTATGTTGTGTTTAGTATTTTGTGAGACATGAAATAAACATTATTGACTTTATCTCTAGAAATGTACTATTACTTTGCCACAACTCACTACGTATGTGTGGAGTGGTCTGGCGCCAAAGGATGAGTCTCTTGACCAGTCAAAGAAGTATGCTAAAAAGAAGTTGAAGCAACAGAATTTAACACATTAATTTGCATCTCTTTGGATTCCAAATAGTATTTTATATTACAAAATGGAAAGAGTATGAGAGACAATAAACACTTTTGAGATATATAGGCTTCTCTTCCTTGTGCATGTGTGTGTTTCTGTGTGTATGTTGTGTCATGTGTTTGCATGAATCTATGTCTTTGTTGACATGTGAGAATTGGAACATGGGTGATGGATATACTGTTTTAGACTTAAGTAAATATGGCATATGGTCCACATGGTGTTATTTGCACATGTTGTTTTTTGTAGTGTGTTGCCTCAATTACTTTTGAAATAAAACAAGAAAAATCCTTAAATACATGTATACACTTCCCAGTGCTAAAAGGCATAAAGGCTTTCCAGTAAACCCAGAAAAAAACAAAATGATTAAAATGTTATTCTGTGAATATTAATAGTTTCAGTCAAATTATTTCAGTTCTGAGAAGAAAATATCATTTGTGGCCATTAAATTGCACTTTTATTAAATTGAGTAAGCAGGCATAAAATGATTCATTTACAAATCTCTCATTTATTTTCCAAAAAGGTAATTTTTTCCCCTTATATGCTTTAAATTTGGACACTTGTGAACCTACCTGAGATGAACAGGTCTTCAGTAGCTAAACAGTAAGCAGATGGCATTTCATTTTACCAGGTGCATTTGGGACTTAAATCTCTGAAGATATTGCCCTTAGGCTTTGGTGTTATGTAAATATGTCATTGATTATATTTCTGGTTCTGTATATTCCCCCCTGAATATAGTGACAACTTTAGTAAAGAGTGAGCTTTACTGCCTCACTATTGTCACCTAACTGGTCTATGTTAGGAAGAAAACCTCAAATCATTTTTATGATTGCTTCACAGCTACTTCCTTCTCTAGTCAAAGCAGACATCCAATGAAACTCAAATAGAGCCTTACTTAATCATTTCCAACTCCTTTCTATTGTTGATTTTGTTTGTTCCATTTTTGAAACTTTCTTCTTTATGACCATGTTTATGAATATTATTAAACTTCAGGGGTATCTTTTGAAATATAATTCATATACTATAAATTCACCCCTTAAATGTGTATACTTCATTGGGTTTCATTATATTCCAAGGTTCTATTGCCATCACCACTATCTAATTCCAGAACATTTTTCATCAGTCCTATAAGGAACCCGTGTCTATTAGAGGTTACTTCTCTTTATCCCCTCTGCCCAGCTTCTGGCAGCCACTATTCTACTTTCTAATTCTATGTGCTTGCCTATTCTGTACTTCTCATGTAAACAGAATCATACAATATGTATTCTTTTGTGTGTCAAACTTCTGTCCCTCAGTATTTTTTCAAGCTTTATCGTGTGTTTGCTAGTGTTAGAATTTTTTTATCATTATGGCTGAATAATATTTCATGTATAGATATAACACATTTTGGTAACCCATTTATCAATTGAATATTTGGACTGTTTATCCTTTTTGGCTATTATGAATAATACTACTATAAACGTTCTATTAATGCTAACTTTCAAGGCCACCTTAATTACCAAGCATTTTCTTACTCTCATCCCCTGACCACATGTCATTCACATACATTTCATTGATTTTATGACTCCATCACATTCTCCACATTTAGTACTCTCTATTTCAAATTATATTTACTTTATTCATATAAGAATTTCTTTACCACACTTAAGGCTTTAGGAATAAGATCAATGTTTATTTTTTGTATTCGCTCAAGTCCCTAAAACAGGGTTTTGTAAGGGTAATTGCTTTCTAAATATTTATTGTTAAGTACTTCAGACTATTATAAGTGAAGGGTGATGAACAAAGAGTAGAAATAGACTGGATTTGGGGATTTCTTTCTACAAATATAGCTCATATGCACAAGTATGATTCACTAAAATATGTTTTCATGGATAACACTTTTTCTAAAATTGCTAAGTTACACTGTTTTTCTACAAATAACTTTAGTGTGTAATTATCCTTACTAGTAATTTGCAAATTGAGAAATACTGGAAATTTCACTTTCATGTCCTCTCTAAATACTTTCCAAGAGACAGCAATATTATTGTCCATACTTCTTGAACCTTGGTCTACCATCTTGATATATAGTGTGATTTGACTACTTCCAAAGGTCCCAGTGCTAATGTTTTCACAGTGACCTGAGATTGAAATATCTGTCACTCTTGTTTCTATAAGTATGCTGTTCAAGTCTTGCTTCATTCAAAGGCTTTACTAAGTATGTCCACAGCAAAAATAAAAAGAGATCACATACTCATCAATTTAATTAAAATGTTAAAATGTATTCATAAAAGAATCTGGAATATGAAATTTGGAGTCCTACAATGGTCGACGATAGTTTGGGCAGATTAAAGATGGCTGTACACATCTATATGCACTTTTCTTAGAGACAGAGTGCCTATTTATTATCCTTTTGAATTTTTGTTGTTCTTTAACTGCTTAGACCAACAGAAACTGGGAGAAAAATTGTATATCACTTCTGAGTCTGGCCTTTAAGAAGATAGTCCCTGAAAGTCATGAGCTGCCATGTAAAAAGTCCAGCTAACCTTCTGGAAAAACTATGTGACAGGCTCTGAGACTACATGGAGTGAGAAGGGGTCCAGTTGAGACCATCTTTCTAGCCATTATCATCTTGGTGCCAGTTATGAGAGACCATATAACCTAGCCCAACATCTAGCTGAGTACCATGTGACCTTAGTCAACATGAAGAAGAAGAGAATATAACCCAGTGGTCATTATTTTAAACCATGTAGTTTTAAGACAGTGTTTATATAGCAAAAGATAACAGAATATAATGAGATAATTCTTTTCAGGAATCATTTATTATTATTGTTATATACTTTTGTGGAATAATTTAATATTACTATTATGTACTATTATGTAATATAGGTAGATGATAGATAGGTAGGTAGGTAGATTGTTAAATAGATAGATAGACCAACGAAAATATTTGCAAACCATATATCTAACAAAAAATGTATCACTAGAAAATAAAAAGAATCTTATCAAAATAAGATAACATACAACTCAATAAAAATGGGGAAATTATTTGAAAAAATACCTCACCAAAAAAGATATATAAATGTCAATTTATGCTTAAGAATGTGCTTAGCATCATTAATTAGTAGGTAAATGTGAATTAAACCAACAGTGAGAAATTATGACACACATATTAGATGGCCAAAAATAATTAAAAAAAACTGCTTCTTAAAGAAGAATTTGTGGAACCCAAACTCACATGCACTACTATTGGGTGTGTAAAATGCTTTGAAAAACACTTTATAAAACAATTTGACAGTCTTAAAGGATGTTAATGTGTAACATTACATGTTCATACTTGCACTATGATCCAACTATTTCATTCTTGAGTATTTACGCAAGATAATTTGAATCGTATGTTCATATAATGACTTGTACATGAATGCTTATAACAGTTTTATTTGTAATAACAGAAAAATTGGGAACACTTCAAATATCCATCAATAAATGAATGGTTACACAAATTGTGGTATATCTATTCACTGGAACACTACTCATTACTAGTAAGGAATAATGTATTGAAACATGAAACAATATCCATGAATCTCAAAATAATTATGTTAAGTGGAAGGAGACACATATGAGAATATATTGTATGATTCCACTTGTAAAAAATTGTATAAAAAGCAAACAAATCTATAGTGACAAAATCCACATCAGCGATTGCTTGAAGTGGAGTAAAAAAGAGGGATGAAAATGGAGCACAAGGAAATTTCAGGAGGTAAAGAATAATTTCATTGTTTTTAATGTGGTGATGGTGTAACCAAGAATATTTGGCAGAAAGAGAAAATAACTAGTACCTTCTATTAACTAATAGTTACATATTCATCAAATTATCCAATATCGTTCTCTAAATGGACAATGTGGAAAGAAAATAAGCCTGTTTTTAGACTCAGTTCTTAGCCAACTAGCTCTAAGTCTTTGATTCACCCAACATCTCTGTTGCTTAGTTTCCTTACCAGAAATAGTTGATCTGGGCAATTCACAAGAATATTTCTAGTACTGAAAGGCTGGGAAGGAATCCCAAAAGCAATGTATGACGGGCTAACAGATTCAGAAATAAGCATCTGAAATCAATTGTGCTTACAAGAGCTAAAAATTTTGGTTATAGGAAATTTATTTTTCCTTTTTAGAAATGCACATATGTATGCATATTTGAAATATATAAAAATATATTATTTATATAAACACGTGAAAATTATCAGGACAGCACTTTCTCTTACTAATCTCATTGATGTACCCTATATACGAGTCCAAAGAAAGGCCATTCACTGTTCTCCAATTTTGTTATGTAGTTTCACATATTTTCATGATTTTCTTAAATTTGCTCTTATCTTAAGAAATTTCTCCTTTGCCTCCACTCATGTTTCTAATTCCATTCCTAACATCATTAAGCTGTTATTTAAAATAAACAAAAAAATCTGACCATTAAGAAAACCCAGATTCAGATAGCTTCATAGTTTTACTAGAAAATTGCTTCATGAAAGTGATAAATGAGTAGCATCAATCTTGCCTAAACCCTTCAGAGAATTGAAAAAGAGGGACACACTTCCAGCTTTTGCAATGAGGCTAAAATGACAACAGTAGGAGGAATGGAGAATGTGCATGGAATCAGTAACATGGCCTTTCACTCACCAAGGCTGATCTGGTCACAGCCAATCTGCAGTGCCAAACCTGCCAATACTGGATACAAACATCACACATACATGGCATATTCCCTACAGGTCCAGCCAGCCTCTCACAGATAGATTACATTGGGCTTCATTTATCTGGAAGAATAAGTACTTTGTTCTCACTAGAAGATGGCTTTCTCTTGATATGCATTATCATTCTTGCCAAAAATTCTTTTGTCAAAATTACTGTCATAGAATTCTTTATTCATCATCATATTCTTTCACATAGCATTGCTTCAAACCAGGTAGCTCATTGCACAGAAAAGGAAATGTGACAATGTGCTTATGCTTAAAAATTCATTAGTCTTACATCATTGCCCATCATCCTAAAGGATGTGACTTGATTGAATATTTTAAAGACTTTTTGAAGACTCCATTCTGCCACCAGTTAGGTGCTGTCAATTTCTGGGGCTGGGATCATGTTCTCCAGAGTGCAGTACATGCTTTAAACCAGTATTATATCTGTGAAGAATTTTTTCCCCATATCCAGGATTTCAAGTCAGGGAATCAAAGGGTGGAAAAGGAGGTAGCATCTCTCACTATTATTCTTAATGTTTCACTAACAAAAATTTTGCTGGTCTTTGTTCCACAAAAAAGAAAGAAAGAAAGAAAGAAAGGGAGGGAGGAAGGAAGGGAGGAAGTGAGGAAGGAAGGAAAGAAGAGAGAAAGAATGAAAAGAAAGAAAAGAAAAAGTAATTCTTACAACAGGGAACACATAAATGGTTCCATTGAACCAGATGGCAAGACTGCTACTTGGTCACCTTGAGACACTCATGCTACTTAGTCAACAGGCAAAATGGAGTTTCCCTACTTGTTGGGGTGATTGTTCTTGAACACAAAGGTAACATTTGATTGTTTCTATGCAATAAGTCTAGTAGAGAGTGTTTCTGGAATGCAGAGGAGCCTCTGGGACACATTTTAGAACTCTCATATACATCATTTAAAATTTAATAGAAATCTATAACAGTCTCAAATAGAAGGAACTACTAATGGCATCCATACTTGAGGAATTCAGATTTGGATCACTTCATAAGACAAGAAAACAAAACAACCTAGATGTTAGCTGAAGTTAAAGGGAATATGGAGTAGGGTTACAGAAAAAAGGAAGTGCTATGTGCCTGCTATGAGCATGTGACCAGTAGCTGAAACCAAGTCTACAGGACTTATGAGTGTTTTTATCTTTTGCTTTGATGTGAATTTATTGGGAGTTATATTAACCAATATTCTCCTCCTCTCTCATTCCCATACTTCCTAACATAAAATATGATAAGAAGTGTTCAACTTCTATCTCAATGTTTTAGCTAATTAGAAGATATCAAAGGTGGTATGTGACTTAACTAGAAGAATCTTAAGTCACTCATATGGATAAAATGACCTATGAAATTTTGTGTATCCTTTCTTCTTTAAGTTGTATGCGTCTGTTAAAAATAAGCATACTTTTGCTGCACTCTTTTTTGACAGTTAAATATGGTAAAATGAGATGTGTATGAATGGCAAGTTGAAAAGGTTGGATTGTTTCAGATCTTACTGTTAACTTGTTATTGCTGGAAGTTACATTGCCCAATCCTTCTAATCAGTATGGTTTCAGAATTATTAAATTAGTGAAATGAGTAGAATTAGTAAAAAGAGGAGTTTTCTTGAGATTAGAACATAAATCTCCTATTCTCACAATATTTATACTGGTTCTGCTTCTATTACAGACATGAGGATTAAGCAGGCCTCAATAATTGCATAGGACAATACAGGCTTCTGCAAAAATCATGGGGAAAACTTCACTCAAATTATAGGTAAATGAGCATCCTCAGAAAATCTTGACTATGCTAGATCTAAAATACAAATTCATGCCTTGCTAGCTACCATACAGTCTTGGGAATTTAGCAAGCTTTGGAAGCCTCAGGATGATGAAATACAGGGTGCAACTTGTAGATTGAGGGGTGTAGGCCTTCTAGAAAGCTCAGCAGATGATAGCAGCCCTCAGAGCCTTTACTAAGCAGACACAGCTGAGCCAAGGTTTCACCTGTCTAAATGCTTCTCTGATTTGAACCTTGGAATCACCATTAGACCTTGAAAAAATGCTGATACTCTCTATTTTCAGCTATTCCCTTACTTGGAAATAGCTATATTTTCTCATAAGCGGTATAATATTTTGTGATATAATTACTGAGTGTCAAAAGGCAGTGGGGTAGCAAAAATAAGGTTTTCATTTGCAGCTGGATATGTAATAGTACAATGTAGACATTATCACTCATAGATGTTGGCATATTTTGAGAACTTCTGGGGCATGAAAATCTGTGTTGTGATATCCTGCATCTGGTATTGCTCTGTGTGATTCCTCATAATCTTAAAGTAAACCTTGACTAAGTAAATATGAAACAATTTAATATTAGAGAATTTTGATGTGCTGGTGTAGCCACGAGTGACTGTGTTCTCCTCTTACCAAATGACACAACAAAAATACTCGGGAGAAGAATTGTTGGTCAGAAATTCAAGAAAGGATTCTTGGAGGCATTAAAAACCGACAGTGATTTAGGCTGTATCTTGTGGATTTTTACAACAAACAGTGCA
Source organism: Equus asinus (assembly GCF_041296235.1). NCBI lineage: Eukaryota > Metazoa > Chordata > Mammalia > Perissodactyla > Equidae > Equus > Equus asinus. Next base: position 21,597,994 of record NC_091806.1, read on the forward strand.
TGAGTTCAAACACAGTTTTAGGGGCCGGCTCTGTGGCCGAGTGCTTAACTTTGCACATTCCACTTCTGAGGCCCAGGGCTTCGCCTGTTTTGGATCCTGGGTTCGGACATGGCACTACTCATCAACCCATGCTGAGGCGGCATCCCATATAGCACACCCGAAGGACCTACATCTAGAGTATACAATTATGTACTGGGGTGCTTTGGGGAGAAGAAGAAGAAAAAAAATCAAGAAGATTGGGAACAGATGTTAGCTCAGATGACAATCTTAGAAAAAAAAAATTTCTAAACTTTGATGTATCCAGGTCAAATCTTATAAATATTTATTATCACAGAGTCAAAATTGACAATAGTAATAAATAATGTACAGCAAAAAATATCAGTGACTGAAGCACAATTTTCAATGATAAACATCCTCCAATTTCAGTCTTCATATATAAGTTTCCTGTGTGGTAATCCACCATGGCGTGTGGGATGATTTCCCCACAAGGAACCAGGTGATACATTAAGTAGCTGATTCTGTTTCTGAGATGCCAGAGAATGTTCTACACTCTCAGTAATGCATTTGTGTATAAAAAATAAAAGACAGAGAAAAAAACAAATATTTTGCCTTTCAATTAACCTATATTATTCAAGCTGTTGAATAACATTCCAAATTACTTTGGAGTAGATATGGTATAGAAGGTTATTATCATATTACTAAACTGCACTTAAGAAAATGTATTTGATTTTGTATTATTTCTCTCCTAACATTCATGACTTTCATTATCTTGTTGTACAATATACATTTTAATTAATATTACATATCAAAAAATACATATAATTAACATCTATTAAGTGCTCAAAATGGTACAAGCGCTATTCTCAGCATTTATTCAGTTAACCATTCAACAATCAATGACATAGATACTATATTCTCCCCATTTTACAGATAAGCTAACTGAGGGATAGAAAAATTAAGTAACATTCAAAGTGCCACTGACTAGCAGGATACAGAGGTGGTGTATGAACCAAGGGAATCTGGTTTTTTCCTTCATCCAGTAATCTACCCTTGTAAATTAGATATTCTACACATGAACACCCACACACACTTTTCTGAGCTATTTACTATATCCATTAAGACAACCCAATATAAGCCATTTTAGCATTAACTCCAACTGGTAATCATTGAAGGGTAATCTACTATTTAGTAGCAATTTCAAAACTTTCAAATATTTTCTTATATCATGGGGTTATTAAATGGCATTTGGCTGGGTAAAAAACAACTGTTTGATAAATTCTCAATGGTGTGAGAAGTTGTGTGTGTGCTGGTGAGGTTGTTGCAGGTTTCCAATTAGAGTTTGTAATTGGGGATTTAGATGAATCTTGGAATGTTATATTTCATGAGGAATCCACCTTTGATCTTATGGCTTTCTTAGCTGCATCTTTTACATCTTTATTTCTCAAAGTATAAATCAGTGGATTCAGCACTGGGATGAAAATGGTGTAGACCACTGAGATAATTTTATCAGTGTTGGGAGAGTAGAGGTAGCTGGGTCGTGAGTAAATGAAGAGAGGAGTCCCCTGATAGATGGCCACAGAAGTCAGGTGAGATGCACACGTAGAGATGGTTTTCTTCCTCCCACTGGAAGATCTGATCTTTAAGACTGAGAGAAGAATGAAAAAGTAGGAGATGATGATGATCATGAAACAGATAATTTCCACTGAGCTGCCATACGTGGCAAGAAGCCATTCATTAATTGATGTGTCTGTGCAGGATAGCTTAAGCAGGGGAAGGAGGTCACAGAAAAAATGGTTGATGATATTTTTATCACAGTATTTCAGAATAAATGCAAAGGATGTGTGAACTAGGGAGCTCATGTTGCCTCCAACATATGACAAGCTAACCAGCCATATACAGATACTCCAACACATCACAACTGTGTAGAGTAAAGGGTTACAGAAGGCCACATAGCGATCATATGCCATGGCAGCCAATATAAAGGATTCTGTGTCTGCAAAAGTAGAGGCAAAATAAAACTGCAGGGCACAGCCATAATAGAAAATGGATTTGCTCTCTGAGAGGAAATTGACCAGCATTTTGGGAACAATGACTGAGGAATAACAAAAGTCTACAAAGGATAGGTTGCTAAGAGAAAAATACATGGGGGTTTGAAGGTGCAGATCGGTCCTGATTAACATCATCAATCCAATGTTCCCCATTAGAATCAAACCATATAATGTCAGAAACATAAGGAATAGGACACTCTGCAGTTCAGGGCGAGTTGGAAACCCTAATAGAATAAACTCAGTCACTAAGGTGTAGTTTCCACTCATAAATTCCATATTCTGTGCTGTTTTTGTTTCATGAGAATTCTAACATCCTAAAATGTTATATTGATGGAAAGAGAAACATAATTAGATATAATTATAAGGTTATTTTATTGTTTCAACAAACAAGCAATCAAATAAAAAATCCAAGCCCAAACGTACTTTCAAATACAAACTCTGAGAAATATATTTCAGAATTTAGTTGCTATCATATTTCATGGTTGCCAGTTTTATTTTATTTGCTTGATTAATGACTATTTCTTCCATTGCACAATTTACGCACTTATTTTTACTTACTTTTGCTTACTTTTTTTTTTACCCAAAATATAGCACAATAGCTGGCTCATAAGGTAAAAGGAAGTAATAAATTAATTACTAGACCTATGATGATAAGAAGAAAAGAAAAAAATATATATCATTAAAAATAAATTGATCTGTAGAATATGCCTTGGAATGATTTATAGACCATTTTGCTCTTTCGTCCAGGGTTTAATAGATAGTTGTGTGCTATTCTCCTGACAGAGCAGATGAAGTGGTAAATTAAAATATATAGCAGTTAATTGTTTTTTAAAAGAATATAATGTAAAAGTGATATTAATGAATTAAAAATCAATGTCAGTAAACATTAGCTGTGAGTATATTTTTGTTTAAAAAGTTTTACTGAGGTACAACCTACATGCCATAAAGGTCATCTAATTGGGCAATTTGATTATTGACAGTAAATTTACATAGTTGTGCAACCATGACCATCAGCCAGTTTTAGAACATTTCTAACACTCTAAAAAGATCTCTCATGTCCATGAACAATCACTCCCCTTTCCCCTCTCCCCTCAACTTCTGGCAACCACTCATCTACTTCCTGTCTCTACAGATTTCCCTATTCTCGACATTTCATATAAAAGGAATCATACACTGTGTGGTCTTTTGTGTCTGGCTTCTTTCATTTAGTACGTTTTCAAGGTTCATCCATGTTGCAGTGTGAATGAGAAATTCTCTCCTTTTAATGTACTTTTTTTTAAGATTTTACTTTTTCCTTTTTCTCCCAAAGCCCCCTGGTACATAATTGTATATTCTTAGTTGCGGGTCCTTCTGGTTGTGGCATGTGGGACGCCACCTCGGCATGGTCTGCTGAGCGGTGCCATGGCTGTGCCCAGGATTCGAACCAGCGAAACACTGGGCCACAGCAGTGGAGCACTCGAACTTACCCACTCAGCCACGGGGCCGGCCCCTTAATGTATTAATAATATTCCATTGTATAAATATGTCAGATTTTATTTATCCATTCACCAATTGATGGACACTTGGGTTATTTCCACTTTTTGGATAGTGTGAATAATGCTGTGGTATATTTTTGGTAGGAAAGAATTTAGGATAATTTCCTTAATTCTAATCAAGATACTAAACTAAGCTGATTAAATTGTTTCTCTATCTTTGGCTTTTATTTTAATTCTTCTAGCAAGTGCTCAGTGACTGTTAGTTGACTGATTGAGTAAAGTGGGCAAAAAATTCAGCCATAAGTTGACTTATAATTAAACATAATTACTCTATATGGCCTTCATACTGATTATATGTTATGAGCAAACAAAAATAGATAGCTGTCATTGATGTTTATGATAGTATAATTCATGGTGTTGAGTCTAAGAATTTTGTCAATTCTTACTTCTGGTGATTCAGAAATTTTCCAGGAGTAGGAGGAACTTGAGAAGAAAAATTTCATCTTAACTTTGAAGGATGGACTTGGGAATATATAAAACAAACAAGCAAACCATCCAATGAGCTACATTAGTGTTGCCGTTGTGGGCCAGGAAGGGAACAAAATGATTTTGGGTCATACAATTACAAATGTGGCAGTGTTAAGAACTTCATTTGCGTATTTCAGCTAATCATTAAAGCCACTGAATGACAGAGGCACACAGAAGCCTAAGAGAATCAGGAGGGTTAATGTGCTGTCTTATGTTATTGCCTCAGAATGTGTGAATGAGATGCAACACTACGTTAGGAAAGTGGTTAATTTATTCTGATGTTGCCTGTTTTATTTTTTAATATTTTTATCTTTTTTTTTTGAGGAAGATTAGCCTTGAGCTAACATCTGCTGCCAATCCTCCTCTTTTTGCTGAGGAAGACTGGCCATGAGGTAACATCCATGCCCATCTTCCTCTACTTTATATGTGAGATGCCTACCACAGCATGGCTTGCCAAGCAGTGCCATGTCCGTACCTGGGATCCGAACCAGTGAACCCCAGGCCACCGAAGTGGAACATGCACACTTAACTGCTGTGCAGACCCTGATGTTGCCTGTTTTAAAAGTAATCAAGCTATTTAGAAAAGATAAGACATTACTTTAGAGTTAGTAAGAATTTGGTTAGAATCTCATCCTGGCCACATATCGTTGTGTGACCTTGTGCAATTTAATGCATATATATGTATATCTTAATCTGTAACATAAGAATGACAACAAATATCTCACAATGTTGCTGTATGGGTTAGATTAGAAAAATTATCTAGTTATCATCTGTATATCTATCTATATATCTATCTGTCTACTTTTTATCCTTCCGTATGGTCACACTTTAGAGAGACTGACACATAGTAAACAACAAAGATTTGTTTCAGTTGCTCCACTGCTCTCTCTTATTCTTAGCTTATGACTAGTGATATGTAGCAAGGCTATATTAATAATGAGTATCATTTATATAATGATTACATGCAATGGAATATTCTAAATACCTTACATATAATTTATTTAATTGTCCCCCCAAAAACTAACAAAATTATGGAGCTGGCCCAGTGGCACAGTGTTGAAGTTTGCATTCTGCTTTGGCGGCCTGGGATTCCCATTTTCATGTCCGGGGCATGGACCTGTGCACCGCTTATCAAGCCACACTGTGGTAGGCGTCCCACATATAAAGTGCAGGAAGACGGGCATGGATGTAGCTCAGGGCCAATCTTCCTAAGCAAAAAAGAGGAGGATTGGCAGTGGATGTTAGCTCAGGGCTAATCTTCCTAAAGAAAAAAATTAACAAAATTATGATGCAGTTACTATCATTACCATCTTTCTTTTACAGATGAGAGAACTAAGGCACTGAGAGTTTGAGAGCTAAGATGTGATAGGAATGGGATTATAACCCAAGCTCCTGATTTCATGCTTTATGCTAGATTGGCTCTCTATAAGTTAGATTCTTATTATTAATTCCATATTTTGGATAGGAACTTTGAGGCTTCGAGTAATGTCACAAGTCATTCAGCTAGTAGTTGACAGGTATAATTCAAATTCAGTTGTGCTCACAGTCAAAGCTCACAAGATCAAACATGAGGGTGGTTAGAATATTAATCGTTTGGCCCCTGTGAGACAGGCTTAGTAGCATAGTGTTGCTGAAGGGAGGAATAAATGGCTCATATATCTACTAAACAAAGCAGGGAACATGTTCTTGAGAACTTCACATTGATCATCCTTTCTGACAGTCTAAGAATTCCATTTAGAGAAATGTGAGAGAGAAGAAAAGAAGCCATGACGGTAAAGATAAGAGAAGGTAGAGAATCTTGGATCCTTGCTTTAACGTGGAAAGAACAAAAGATCCAGTCAAAATACTATGATTTACTAAATTCTACCCAAATACATAAAAAGAAAAATCTAAGAATAGAAAATAAATTAATTCAAACTATCCGGCAGCCAGCCATGCTTCAGTTCTCTTATCAGTAAAAAAAAAGCTTATTTAAACAAAAAGTGTTTCAGATTGCTGTAGAAACTATAAGAGTTACACAAGACAGATGACTTTGTGGGTAAAATACTATCTGATATGTGGTTTCCCAATTCTTTGGACACAAATCAGTGGTTCTTCCTCTCAGATTTACAAAAGCCTATTTTGTGACGTTAAAGCCAGTCTAGTAACCACAGAAGCTACTTACCAAGGAAGAAGTTGTTTTCCAATTACCTAGGTGAATAAGAACCAGGGGCTCTTATTGCATTCTCATGTCATCGGGGACCCAAGAATTAAAGGATTCCAAACATGATCATTTCCAAGGGACACCTAGGGAATAATTAGCAGGATTATTGCCATTGTGAATTTTTTTCTAAAAACACATTAGTAATTACAATAGAAACAGTATTAACTTGAATAGGCAATTTTCACTCTCGGTAACATGGGGGTTATTTTTAATGACACTTGGATCTTACAAAGGACTGCTTTTACTATGGAGGTCTTTTACAAGTAGTTCAAATATTTAAAAATATAACCATTGCAATTTTAATTATTTAAAAAAACACAGGGAATTTCAGGAAATTACCTACTACTGTCAGTACTAAAAATAGATCTTTTTTTTAATTAATGACATTGAAGAGTGAGTCCAGTGGAGGTTTTGTGCAGAATTTGGTATTAGCAGGTGCTCTCTGAGAAGACGGAAGGACTTAAAAATAAGCATCTGATGCCAGATAGCTTCAAAATGATGTGAAAGCCATCCCAGTTAGTAAATACAGGATCTCATCATCAGCTTAATTAGTCTTACATAGATTGTGCATGACAGTTTCACTAAAACAATGATATTTAGGGGCTAAACTCATGGACTTCCATGAATTACATTATAGGCTCTAAATATTTTTTCACAGCATAAAATGGGTTTGTTGACTCCTATATCAGTAGAATCTTAGAGGGAATCTTGCTAAAACATACATGCAATGCAAAGATCCGCTTCTAAGTCAAGACTGAAAAATGACCTGACAACTTCAGTTTAATTATTTCTAAGGGCTAGAATTTCACGATTTCAATTCACTGTGAAAATTCTAGCTGTTGAAAAAAGTCTTCATTATGGTGGGCTCAAATCTGAATTTATTTTTCCTCTTCACTTGCAGTGTGATGCTTCTACCTACATGCACGCAATATTGAACTTATTTTGTGACTTGGGACAGTTTAGTGATAGGGTTGCTGAAGTGCAAGTTAACTTTCTAAGCAACAGTAAAAGTTAATCATTTTAGCATAATATGGACATACAGGGAATGTAACAAATTTATTTACTATGATAATGATGGATATGAAATAATTTGAGAGATGTTTTTAAAATTTACTGCATAAAACTAATTTTCCAAATATACTTTCTTTACAAATTTACATTTTACAAAATGCAGTTATTTAGAATTTTACCTAAAGGACAAAATTAATCACTCTTTCCCTAGTCTTCCTCCTCAGATAAGAAAGTGATAACCTAACACTAATTGAGTGATCTGTTAGAACTTGTGGGCAGAGGTCCAAGCCTTTAGGATTGTTGTATAAAGGGAGTATTGTCTCCAGTAAGAGTAGCATTGCTTCTGTAGAACAATGCTTGGAATCTCTGCATAATTCCTGGGACTCTGCACCACACTTTTGTGATTCTAAGTGTCCCCAACATAGAATTTGGGAGAGAGAGAGAGGAAGGGGGGATGAAGGCATCATTTCTTAACACATTAAGCTAATTGTACTCATTACACGAGTGTTCTAGAAAATCACAGTTAGGCATATAGATAGAGTTGGAATTTAACTTATCAACATCATATCAACTGGTATATTGCAAGTACTATATTCGCTGTTAGTTCTAGAGTTGAGTGTACAAAGGAAGGCACTGGAGATGGTACCGTTTTGCTACATCTGATTTTATATTGTTTCATAACAGAAAATTACACAGGACTTTGTATGCAACTGATCGGACATCTCCCACGTATAAATTACTCAAAGAAGAAAGAGATATAGTATATACATAATTCAATTACATCTGTTACTTTCATTAAAAACTTCAAAAATCTGTAATCCTTTCACTTGAGGTAGGATGTGGTAATTCATAGTAGTTTTTTGCTCCCATTGAGAGCTTCTAAGAATAAAGAAAGATAAATTACAAATATTTAGAAAGAAAACTGTCTACAGCTGTATTCAACTTGGACACTAAGAACTAAGAACTAACATCATACCTTAATGTCCACATTAGCATGAGTTTGCTATTCCTCTGTTTTGATTAGCTTGATAAGTTTTTCAGGAGTTTGTTGCTCAGGCAAATGTTTTGATTGCTCATTGCGGAAATTTCCTGAACAATCCATGGACTCTTCAATGGAAAACATCAACAGACAGTTTATTCTCTAAATTCTCTGAATCTTCTGCCACAAAATTCTCACTTTGTTTCCAGCAACCTGGACTGTTGTCTCTTGATCTCTAGCCTACTCTAATCAAACTGTTGAAAGACCCACCTTAAACCAAACTTTTGATGCATAATAAATTCTTTTCTTGCTTCCCCTTTCCCCAAGAAACTGCCAAAGCTCTGTGAGATGGTATTCTTCCTTACTAAGGTAAGCGATAAATTCAGACTTGTCTTATCAACCAGTTATGTTACTGATATTTGGGGAATTACCTTTTGTATCATATATATAAACTCATCAATATAGACTAGAATGACTATAATTCAAAACGTTATAACAATTTAGAGGTAGCTAAAGACCTGTAGATGTCCCTGTTGAAATTTGCCAATTATGAACATGGGTGAGAGACTGAGAATGTGTGCTTTTCCAGAGTTTTTGGCAGTTATATAGTGCCAGGATTTCAAAACTGGAGATGTGAGGAACCTCAAACAAATGGCAGATTTTCTATTCTGGACACTTTCTAAATTCAAACCTTCAGCATGTGCTGGATGAAAAGCACTAAAATTTTGGAAAAACAAAGTAGAGTTTCCCCAAATTTCTTAGTGCTTAGGATAGAAAGACTTGATATGAATTTGGGTTCCGAGAATGAAAATGTATAAAACTCTGGAGGGATTTTTCATTTGACACTGACAGTCATAAACCAGAAGTCTCTGAGAACCTAGGCACATATCAGCCTTAGCTTCATTAGAGAAATGACGGAGCCCTCTGGTGGGAGAAATCGTCTGGAACATCTTCTTTATAGTCACTGTATGGCATATAATAAACAAACAAATTACTACATGTAAGAACAGATAAGACCTTATGACGAAATAACAAGACAAAAAAACATTAAAAACAAAAGCACATCAAACCACAAATTGCCAAGGCAATTCACGGTGGAAAAGATGCATTTTTCAACAAGTGGTGCAGGAACAAAGCTTATCTATAAACAAAGGTAAATTTTGCCCTTATCTGATACAATCCACAAACTCAAGAAGAACCTATCCTGAGGCAGAATTTCTTCTTCCTCAGGGAAATCTCAGTTAGGTTATTAGCTAGATAAAACGGATAAATTTTCTTTTGTCCCTGAGAAAAAGATCCAGCTACAGCAAAAAAAAGCCTCAATTATAAGGACAGAAGAATCAAGTCTTTACTTCTCACTTTGAAGGACTTCTGAGAAAGAGGATTGTGAGTAGTGTTAATTTTAGAGAAGTGATACATTTCTTTGCCCTCTTGTAGGTATAAGGAAGACATGTATATAAGCAATCAAATTATACTTATAATGCAAATCTCATCTCCAATGGTAGGCATGGATTTAGTGGATTTAAAACACTGGAACCCATATTTTACTAATCATTAAGGTGAATATTTTGTTATGATAATACTTAGAATTCTTCCATTTTGGCTCCCACCTCCCTTCTCCACTTCCCTCCCTCCTTCCCTCACTTCTTTCTTTCTTTCCTTCTTTCTTTCTCTCATTCCTCCTCTTTTTCTTTCTCTCTTTTTGTTGCTTGAATTTTGTCTGTTTCTATTGTTTTATTAAGTAAGTGTCATTTGAGAAATCAAAATGTGCAGAGCGGGGCCAGCCCATTGCCAAGTGGTTAAGTTCGCACACCCTGCTTCAGCTGCCCAGGGTTTCAGTGGTTTGGATCCTGGGCATAGACATGGCACCACTCCTCAGGCCATGCTGAGGTGGTGTCCCACATAGCACAACCAAAGGCACTCACAACTAGAATATACAACTATGTACCAGCAGGCTTTGGTGAGAAGAGAAGAAAAGAAAAGAAAAAAAAGGATTGGCAACAGATGTTAGTCCAGGTGCCAATCTTTAAAAAAAGAAAATGTGCACAGCCTTATGGTAGATGTGGCTAATACCACCATCTCTGTACTGCATAGCATCCTAATTTCATAGGAACATTTTTGAAAATTTTATATAAAATCACTTAATACAAGTAGAAACAGTCAATCAGAGTTTGAAATATATAGTGGAATTGGAATAGGGTTTAAAACCAGAAACTATTGGGTCTGTGGATTGATGCTTTGTAACTTAGGTCTCTCAAATTTTCTGGGTCATCAAAAAGTTTAAGATTAATTTATTAACCCAGCACCAGTTCTAATCATACATAACATCTTTCAATATAATAATAAACCTATTTATGAATGGCATTACTGGAATAAAATGAAAAGTTTTCAAATTCTTAGAGAAAATGAGGAATATTGTTATATTAGGGAAAGATTTTATGATACTCTAATATTTGGGGAGGGATTTAGAAATTGGATAGAAATCGCTTAATAATTCTACTTCCTACACTCCCAAATGCATATCATGTAATAACTTATTTGATATTCACAATGTACAAGGAAAATTTTATAAACATTTATTATTACTATTTTTTCAGAACTTGACTCAAATCTCATTTGAACAAACTTGTGACTCAGCCAGTGGTAAAGTCTTAGTTTCTAATTTGTTTTCCAATTATTTGTTAATTTTACTTTGTTCTGTTTTCTTTTTCCAAAATGCTCACATGTTAGAATATTGGAGGAGAATTAAATTAGGACCTCAGTGTGAGGGGAGAGAGAGAGGTGAACAAAAGACACAGTAATGAGAATAGCATAGGCCACATCAATCATTGGTAGAGTGTATGGTATATGCTGGTTAATGATGGAAATTGTTATCCATTCACAAATCAAACGTTTATAGAGTGATTCCCATGCATTAGATACCCAGGAGAATATAATATACAAACACTATATTCTAGAGACCCCTGGTATGACCTACTGTAAAAGTAACTTGGATTTTGAGTTATACAAGCCTGAATTCAAATCTCAATAATAACATATGTTTGCTGTAATCTTGGTTGATTTATATAACATTTTTAAGTTGAATTTTACTTGTAAGTAAAATGGTGACACACATGCCTCACAGCCACATTGTGAGGACTAAATAAGACGGTGTCCGCACATGCACCTAATACCTGTTGAATCACAGCAGGTGCTCTTTAGCTTCCCACTTTCACCACCTTCACTGACAGTTTGCAAGCTGATTCCAAATAGCATCTTCCTGTCTTCCTGCACGTAAGCCTAGCTTCAAGAAGGTACTTGCTTAAATACAATGCTCAGAGACTGGAATAAGTGCACATTCTTCATTCAGGGCCATAGGAATGATACCACTGAGACCACCAAGATGGATAACTTACCATTCTTCAAGCACTTGGTGAACCAAACACTTGTAGAGTTCAACTCTGTCTTGTTGGTATCAAAGAAAGATTTGTAAGAAGTACTTTAGGGATTTATTAGAGAGAGGAAAACTGTCTTGGGGATACAATAGAGCTCAGGAGACACTTGGATGGTCTAGGAGAACCTGAGAAAGAAACTAGGAATAATGGGCAATTTATAGAACATTTTAGTAAAAAATGATGGAAATAGGAAAAAGGAACATATGATCAGAATTGGGAGGACAGCCTTCTGCTTGGACCAGAAAACTCTCTTAGATTTCTCTTCCTTTGACTCACGTCTTCAATGAAAAGCATGACTATTAATCTCAGGAATTAACACTCAAATACAAAACTAGTATTTGAGATTTGGTAAATATCTTTCTCCCTCTTAATAGTCAGATCTTTATGACTTTTTTCAGTTAAAATAAACTGAATATAACAAAAGTTAGAATAAAAAAGCCACAGATCACCCAAGAAAATCACTTTCTCCAGCTTATTTTTTCATATAAATACTAATGTCTCAAAAAACATCTGAGACAGCTTAAATGAAAATGTGAATAAATACAATTTATTTTTAAAAGAAATGAGATGAGAAAGAATTGAGGGAAAAGGCCATTGCAAAGAAAATTGTCAAATTTCTTGCTACAATTAATATTTTTGCTATGTTTATTTTTTATTTTAATTAACATAATTCCAATTAGACTCTGATATTCTTACCATTGAAGCCAAACAACAAACAGTATGACATATCTCGTTATCAGTAACAAGAAAATATAGCCGTCTCTCAGCATAACTAATTCCTGATAGGAATTTTTTCTGGTGGGTAATTTTGAATGGAAGAATGAACTTTTTTTTTTACACAGGTCATCATCAAACTCAGATGGTTGTGTAGGCCTGATTCTTAGTGACTATGACTTCTGAAAGTGCAACATACATAATTATATTTGAGCAAATTTCAACTCAGGCAAATAAAGTGACCTTACATATCATATTATTTTCACAGATGTTACCCAGAGACCAAATACCAGAAGGCAATTTAACTGTAGTCATGGCATTTGTTCTCCTGGGACTTTCTGGTCTTCCAAACCTCCAGGGGTTCCTATTTGGAAATTTCTTTCTCATCTATATGTTCGTCTTAACAGAAAGTTGTCTTATAATAATTACAAGAGTACCCTGTTGTCCAGACACTCATGTATTTTTTTCTTGCCAGTTTTTCCTCACTGGAAATCTGTTACATGTATCTCACTTTCCCCAGGATTCTGGTAAACCTTTGGACTCAGGATAGAAGCATTTCTATGCTGGGCTGTGCCACTCAAATGTACTTCTTCCTTGTTCTGGGAGCCATGGAGGCATTTCTTCTGGCAATGATGGCACATGACCGCTATGTGTCCATTTGTAACCCTCTGAGCAATCCTCTTGTCAAGAACTACAAGGTTTGTATCCAGTTGGCTTTTGTTGCCTGGCTTATTGGAATCCCTGTCCAGATAGGGCAAACATGTCAGGTGTTTTCAGTGCCTTTCTATAATTCTCACTGAGCCAATCACTTTTTCTGTGATGTCCCCTCACTGATCAAGTTGGCCTGTGGGAACATCTCATTTAACAAAATATGTGTCTATGTAGTGGCTGTATTATTTGCCATGATTCCTTTTATATTGATAGTTGACTCTTATGTCAAAATCATTTACACCAACCTAAAGTTTCCCTCAGTCGAGTTTTTCTTATATTCTCCTCTATAATATTTCCTCAATCCCTAGTTAGAGGGCTGGTTTCTGTAATAGTTATAATACATATCCTGATGATAATTTTTTTTTATCTACAGAACTAACGTGTTATTGGTCTCTTAATGACCACCTGAGCAACCTGAAACTTAGCTGTTGAACCTGTTAAATGTGTTAAACAGTTCAAAAAATTAAAATTTTAACCCAAGATTATAAGTGGAAAATTTTCCTTTATTTTATAGCATGTCACCATCTTGTCTCAATTTTATTTTACATCTTTAAGGTGTGAATAATTTCAAATTTTACTTATAATAAAATGAGAATCTGGAATAAGTCCAGGTGAGATAATGGGAAACTCCCAAGCAAATAACCCATGCATTCTAGGTTTCTATTCTGGGAAAGAAATTTTTTCCAAGACTTAAATTGTTTAAGAATCTTGGTTTGGAGCCAATTTCTCAAGACAAGCATAGGATTTGCTTCCTATTATTTAGTAGTGATTTATAAGGGTTTATGATCATGAAGAGAAAATATTTACAAGAGAGGGATGTCCTATAGTAATTAGATAACAGAGAGGATTAGGAAAGTTAATTACAAAGTAATTAGGAGCCATGTGCCGGAGATCATGGAACGCCAGTGAGGAGCAGTGGTGACAGAGGCTTCACAGGGGACAAGATGTGACAGCACACAGCAAGGGAATGAGAGGCCAACCTGATCTTAGCTATTGTGGATGCACAACCAAGTGGTTATGTTGTAAAGGAGTTCTAAAACCACATATTTAGCACAGTGTAGTATTATGCATGAACAGAGAGATCTTCTGAGGCTTTAGAATAGAAATTTCAGGAAATAGCTAAAAACAATTGAAGATTTGTCATTTAATAAAGATACACTATCAAACTGGTGAAATATGAACATTTAAAATAAATTATCTTGGGACAACTGGGCAATATTAGAGAAAAATATGATAAAATTTCTTAATACATTATACAATAGAAGGAAACATTCCAAATGATACACAAGTTTAAATATATTACAGAGTGAAATGATGATGCATTCTTTTAGCCCTGAGCTAACTACTGCCAATCTTCATCTGTTTGCTGAGGAAGACTGGCCCTGAGCTAACATCCATGCCCATCTCCTCTACTTTATACATGGGATGCCTGCCACAGCATGGCCTTTGCCAAGTGGTGCCATATCTGCACCTGGGATCCAAACTGGCGAACCCCGGGCTGCTAAGAAGTGGAACGTGTGCGCTTAACTTCTGTGCCTCCGGGCCACCCCCTGATGATGCATTCTAAGAAAAAGGTTTTATAATTTTGGAATACAGAAAGTTTAGCTCTGACTCCAAATTTAGAATGCAGGATACAAAAGTTACAAACAATATCTCAGATAAAGTGCTCTTTGCTTGTTCTTAATTATCGAGGAAAAATCCAAAATATAAATGAACTAAACAGATGAAGTAACAGTTCACAGAAAAGAGACGAAAATAATCTCTTTAACATAGGGACAGATACTCAACTTCATTCATAAAAATAAATAAATAAATTTTAATCTGAGCAATGACCTAGCTTAAAAAAAAATGTGAGACACTTTCCTATGCATTATATATATGTAGGGAGAGAGAGGAAGCAGGCACCACTGACCAATATCACAATCATGTTTACTCTTTGACTTGATTAGTAAACTGGCACACATTTGAAATTACGCAGTAATGTGATATTGCAACAAGTTTGTATTTGCAAAAGATTGCAAGTCAACTGATTGTGAATAATAATGTGGATTGTATTTCTCTGACTTAATGAGCCTTAATTTTGATATTGTAATCTATTCTTTTTTCTCCCACAGCCATATGATGACTCCAAAATATGAATTTTATACTTTATAGAAATATTTCTAGTGCTTGCAACAAGACTGGCTTGCTGTGACCCAGTGCATCTTAACCAGAAATGGAAGTTATTTCTTTATTTGTTTTAAATGTCATGGATTTTATGTGGCTGTTTTTAAGTATGTCCATTTATACATGTTTGGATTCATTTGTTGATATAATTCAGTAATATTACCATGTTGAATCACATTTTTGTTGTTGATTATTATCTTTTCAAGTAAAAGATAATTTATTTTTCTGAATTAGTTTCAGGAAAAAAATAGAAGCATGGCTTTAACATGGTAAAGAGTTATATTTTAAGATCTTTCATTTACCATATCCCATCATGCAGCATTTGATAAAACTTTTTTGACCTATTGGTAGGTTAATTAATAATGGAATAAACTGCATAGATGATATGATTTCAGGAACTCTGCCTAGTCCATGTAACCTGCAGTGTCTCACTATCTGCCATTACTTAGTTGTTCTCATTAAAAATTTATTTTAATAATATATCTGAGATGAAGCATATGGAAATCCAACTTGAACAGCATTAACTATTAAAAATATAATTATTAGACAGTTGCCCAAAAGATAAAATAGGGATGTGTCAACTTAAACTTGTTAGTTCTCCTCTTAGGATACAAGAAAGCACCCTATGAGGGAAAAAAATCAAAAGATGAGTGAGAAATAAGAAGTCCCATATTTGTTAATTGTTATTTTAATTCTACTCTTCTTAATGAGAAAATCACTTCTAGAAAGTTATATGTTTTAGGAACAAAATTATAGATTTAATCTCCCTTAACATAGTATATATACATCTTTTTCTGTAGTGATCATATATAAATAAAGATAAAACAGTATTTTGACCAAATAAGTTTCAGTCTGTAGGGGAGGAAGACATTTCCTCTACCCTCTCTGGGTTTATCTGGCCAGAGAATGAATTAAATTCACATGAGACAGAATAGCAGGAGAAAATTAAACAAAGCTTTATAACATGTATACATGGGAGAGGCTCAGGCAAGCTGAGCAACTCGCCAAAATGGCTGACGCCCCCACCTTAAATATCATATTCAGCTAAAGGCAAAGGAGGATGTTGGGGGTGGGGGGAGTCAATTACAAGAGGTTACCAGACAAGCACAATAACAAATGCAGATTTAAGTCCTTTCCTTCCCCATTGATTAAGAGTTTCTAGAGATAAAGTCATCCCCCCTTCTTCCTGTGCAGAGAGGAAGACACCTTTACAGATGGAGATTTCCTTTACAATGTAAATGTCTCCTAACAAAGGGCAAGCAAGTTCCACTCCTCAGAGCCTCCTTCCCTGTCCTAGTTTATTAAAAGTAACCAGCCCAATAAATCTCATGCCAAAGAGGCATATCTTGGGGTAGCAAATGTCAGTTCCCCACAAGTCGTTTACCTGACTGATTAACACAAACATGCTGTACTTATATAGGGTTCTATAGTCACCAAAGTGTTTTAGTATCAATTTTACTTTCTATTTCCCCTGTTATAACTAAAGTGAGAAATCCAAATTTTCAGCTTTGATTTCAGTGCAAATTTTGAACAAAAAGTTTTACATGTTGATTATCAATTGAATCTTGATTCTCAGAGTCTTACAGTTTTCTAAAATAAATGTAGAATATCAATACAAAAATGTTATTAGCATAAAATGTTATACTTCTTCTTCTAGATTTACTTATAGCTGGTTTATCCTCTCAGGAGAATAGTTTAAGTACATATGCTTGTATCTATCTATCCCTCTTTTGTTTTATGGGGCAGGCCCAGTGATGCAGAGGTTAAGTGGCCACGTTCTGCTTCGGCGGCTCGGGGTTTGCCAGTTTGGATCCTGGGTACAGACATGGCACTGCTTGGCACTCCATGCTGTGGTAGGCGTCCCACATGTAAAGTAGAGGAAGATGGGCTTGGATGTTAGTTCAGGGCTGCTCTTCCTCAGCAAAAAGAAGAGGATTGGCAGCAGTTAACTCAGGGCCAATCTTCCTCAAAAAAAAAAAAAAAGAAACTTTTGTTTTCATAAGAAATTGATATTCTTTACTCACATCTGAAAATGTATTTTAGACTATATGTGCTTTAAAAATACCAACTTCTCTTTAAATAATAACATTCCTCTTATTCTACTGGTTCTATTTATTTCACATGTATCACCTTAACATTTAACTTTATACTTCTGTTTACCACTCATTCTAATTAGTTTTCCCAGACATTATGGAAAATGTGGTCCTTCGGAAAAGACTCTCTATGGAAGCCAGGTCCCCTGGCCATCCACCCTACGTCCCATACCAGAGCTTGGCAGAGAACAAGCATGCCCTTGAAAAAACAGCACCATTTAAATGTCTACTAATATTCACTGGAGAATATTCAAACTTATAATTTTGCATGTCAAACTCTTTTTTACCTCTCCCTTCATTTTTTTTTTTTTTGTGAGGAAGATTGGCCCTGAGCTAACATCTGTGCTAATATTCATCTATTGTTTTTCTTATGTGGGATGCAACTACACTATGGGTTGATTAGCAGTGTATAGATCTTTGTCTGGGATGGAATCGCAAAGAATGGGCCACAGAAGAAGATTGCATGAATTTAGCCACTACACCACCAGGATGGCCCCTTAACTCCACTTTTTTTTTTGATGTTTCTCCCTTGATTCTTCTACCTGAGGCTTGGAATATAGTAACACTAGACTTCTCCCACCATTACATGTGCATGCTTTATTTACTGTGATCTATTTCTTTCTTTTTTTAACTAACACAATCCTGGCTGGAAAATTATTATTATTTTTTGTCATCAACAACATGGGTTCTATTTCAAGGTATATCGCCAGTTTGTGTTAAATATAAATAGTTTGTCTGAAATATATCAGAGAAAAAAAACTACAGGGCCTGCTGTTATTTCCAATACACTTCCTTAATCCAATGAGATTGTTTGTTCACTGTAACTCAGATGTGTATACTTACTCCCATATCACATTTTCATTTACAATGAAAGGTTTGATCTGTGTTCTTTTTTCTTTCTCTCTACTTCATTCTAAGACCAAATTCCCCAAGCTTGCCTCAATTTCTGAATTTTTAAATGAAAGTAAGATAAATTTCCAAGTTACTTTCAGAGTTTTCAAGAAAATCTTTTACCTTTTTCTTTTAATTATTATTGTGATAAATTGTATCAAGCCCCTAAAATGACATGTAGCTTCTGAGGAGCATTGAGTGCAATATTCCTGAAATCAACTGAATTAAATGATTTTAGAGATTAAGCAATGCAAAACTTTGGTCATGGTTGCAATTGTAGTTTTTACTGGAATTATGAATGTCTATATGTATGTATGATATATTTACATACTTACAGAATTCATATTTTCTCAGAATACCATGCATTTCTTTCTGTTATTTGTAGTTTCGGCAATGCTATATACAAAATATACTTTAAACAAATGCTATATACTCGCTTACACTTTAAACAAATGACATCAGTTCCCGGGATCATTATTTTCTCTTGTATTCCTGGTAATGCCCGTGTTTACTTTGTCTTCCCTCAATAAAACTTGTCCTGGGTTACTTAGCTCTGTTTTTCAAAGAACTGCTCCATCAAATTTAGCTAATTCCATTTTTTTTTTTTAAAGATTGGCACCTGGGCTAACAACTGTTGCCAATCTTTTTTTTCTTCTGCTTTATCTCCCCAAACACCCCCTGTACATAGTTGTATATCTTAGTTGCAGGTCCTGCTAGTTGTGGGATGTGGGACGCTGCCTCAATGTGGCCTGACGAGCGGTGCCATGTCCGCGCCCTGGATCTGAACACTGGGCCGCCGCAGTGGAGCAAGTAAACTTAACCACTCACCCATGAAGCCAGCTGCTAATTCCATTTTTTAATATTTTGTTTAGTTTTTGCTTTTATATGTTTATAATTTCTTCTGATTTTTGCATTTGTTTATTTTATAACTGTGGTAGGTACAATTCTAAGATGGCCAAAGATTTCTGCTCCCTGCTATACATATATCTCCTCCTTGCTCTTCAATCACATTCTAATGTAGGCATTATTATAAGGGAATTTTACAGATGTAATTAAGATCCAATATCAGTTGATCTTAAATTAGAGAGGTTATCCAGGTAGGCCTGACCTAATGACATAAGTCCTATAAATCTAGGTATAGCAGTCAGAGACAGAAAGAATATCAGAGATTCAAGGTGAGGGAAATGGAAGAAGGCAGGAGACAGAGAATGCCCTTGGCTTCTAGGAGCTGAGTCATTTCTTGTTATCAGTATTATCATGCTATTGCACAATGGGACAGTCAGATAGATTACTATAAATACCCCAAAAATAATCCATTGAAGATTAGGAATATCAGAAAACCCCAAGACAACAAATTCCATCATTGTAGTGTTATTTGATTTTTTGTTTTTAATTTGTTCTCCATCTTTAGATATAGTAAATTAAAGATGATTGATTCATTAATATTTCAGAACCACATCTTCCTCTTCTATTAACTGGATAGATGCATGAATGTATTTATATAATCTCTTAGATTATTTCCACCACTGCTTTGCTCTGTTTATATGAAAAGAGATTTGAGACTTCAGAAATGAAGTGATGTGTGCAGTTAAAATCAATCCAAGAAATAAAATCTTAGTACATATTTTTATACTCAGATGTAAAGATACGAGAGATAGTGAGAAGTGTGCATTGTTGTTTAGAGCTTATTATGGAGGAATAATATCAATTTATTATATCTAATAATATCTACTCACTCTATTATTGAGGGGAATTATGAAACAGAATTTTTCTATTGTTTTTGTCTGAGTTCATCAATTTTTTTCTATATTGGTTGACTCATTCCATCCTCTTTCAGTTCAAACTTTTTCCCTTAAAGATTTTAATTCTTATTCAAAATGAGTGTTAGGTCCTCTCACTTATGTTTCAATGAGAATCGATTTTCTTAAACTGATGCTTTGATACTGAGGGAATAAATATGTAATATTATCATTCCACTTTGTATACCTCTCTCATCACTTATGCTAAATATGGAAAGCACTAATCCCATCATGCTATTCAATAAACTTCCATATTATCCACTATACAGTTTATCATAAATATCAATTAATATTTAACTCAATCAAGAGATGTGACCCATTCATCAAAATATTGTTTTCATATTTCCCCTCATGCCTATGTAACATTTTATGATCCATTGTCTTCTATTCCCTTGCAATGGACTACAATCTCCTTCTTCTACGTCTCCTTCATAATTTTGCCTAATAAAGTGTAACTTTGATTAAACTCAATTATTATTTACTTTGGGAGTGCAAATGGCCAGAACATATGAATGGGACTGAAAAAAAGTAAACAAATATACACACACATATACACACCATCTTGCTTCATTTCATATTAATGCCATACAATATCAGGCAGTCAACACTGCTTGACAGTGCCCATTATACCTTATTAATATTTGTTCTCTAACTTTCCAAGCAAATATTATGTTTTCCTATTTCATCACATCTACTACACCCATCTCCACCTTCTAGCGCCATCAGCTGAAATAGTTTTGCCTTAATACTTTGATAAATAAAGCTGAGCAGACAAATAATGTGTCATATGTCCCTATTTCCATTAGTACTCATTTCAAAATTACCTTAAGTGAATATGTTTTATTGTAAATATCATTATCTGACATGTCTAATTTTATTTTAGTTTATAATTAAGAAAGTTAAGAACTGCATGAGTTATCTTAAGTAGTTAACTCATTTTCAGATAAAGATCTCAGGATTCCATGCTTTTCTGTTTCATTCATTGCAACTTGATCCTCAAATTTAGAACTGTCCTTAAACAAAACAGTCTACCAACACAAATATAGCTTACCTTTACAGGTTTGCATGAAACTATGTGAGTGTAGAGCTTTTTAACCTATAAACATAAGTTCTTTCATCAGGAAGTGACTGTAATTTTACAATATTCTTGCTAGCTTCAAACATTACTGCTCTGCTCTTAAGTAGGAAGCAGTCATGCTCACCCTTGTGGACATGTTCTCTCGTGTATCAATTTAATTTCGAGAAGACTGCTTTTTTTGGCAATCATTCAAGTTTAATTTTTAAAACTACTTTCTCTGTAGATGACCTGTCCTTCTCTTCAGTTCCTTTGTGGTATAAAGTTCTCCTACTACAGCAGGAGTTTCTAAGTGGAGAAATACCATTTCATTATTTAATATTACTTTCAGAAAACAGTTAAAAATCTTTCTATTATATTTCAGACCTTTAACAATTGCTGTGGATTTTTGCCTTCCTCACTTTTACTTTTATGTCCGTAATTTTCCAGATATAGATCATCCACACATTTAGAAAAATGTATCACATGTTTCATCACATGAGCATGGTTTGCTTGGTCTCTAAATTACTGGGTGGTGAGACATAATTTTAATGTTGGGGAAAACAAAAATAGGTAACAGAGACAATAATATTTGGCCCACAAAGCCAAAATTCTTAATTATCCAGTCCTTCATAGAAAAACATTGGTTAAGCCCTGGTTTAAAATAATAATCATTTAATTGTTCACAATTCTGTAATTCCGCAATTTGGCTGAGTTAAGCTTGGAAGGCTCTTTTGTTCTCTATGTGATATTATCTAGGCTTTCACAAGTGTTTTGACCTCAACTTGTATGGCTGGGGACACTCTCCATTGTTCTTTCATCCTCCAGAAAACTGGTATGGGCTTTTTCACACAAGTGGTTGAAGAATTCCCAGCAATAAGAGAGTAGCAGTCACAGAGTACACAGGCTTTGCAAGCCTTTGCCTGTGATGAATTAGCTAATGTTCCATTGGCCAAAGTAAGTCACATAGCTCTTCCCAGAGTCAACACATAAGGGGACTATACAAAGCTGTGGATAAAAGCTGTCATGATTTATTAGATGTCATTACTATATCAATCTATCAGAGTCTGCTCCCTGGTATTCACTGCCCTCCAACATGCAAGTATATTTCCATGTTCCAAGACCCACCTAACCATGACAATAGGCTGAGGTCCATGATCTCATGATCTGCATCAGGTCCAAATGTGGGTTAGGCTCCTTATGTGTAGTTTTTCAAGTTCTATTTGATTCATAGATCTGTGAGTTGAATTAAAAAGTATCACACACTCTCTCCTATTCCACATACATGCACATTCAACATACGATGATGAGATGAGGCAGGACAACTACAATAGATTCTTGCATTCAAAAATGGGAGGAACAGGGACATAAAAGAGTTACAATTCCATAATAATTCTTAAATTAGGCACATTTTACAAGGCTCCTAAATCCAGGGGCAGACAATGGTCTAGAGTAGTGCCAAGTCTGCTCTCTGTGATTGGCTCCTCAATCCCTTTTTTTGGCCTCAATGCCTGGCCTTTTCATTCTGCCCTCTGAAGTTTTACTTTTTTTTTTTCCTGTAACAAAAGTCTCCTGTTTGAACAAGAGCTATTTTCCCAGTCTCCTTTCTGTCCATAGATATCTTTGGACCCCAAGATATCTTTTTGTTTTGAGTGGTCTCAGTCCCTTTTAGTTCATGCTGGTGGTACTTCCACAAGTAACACTTCCTTAGAATCTATGGGTCCCTCTGATTCTTATCTGGGTTTAGTACAACTTCTAATAGCCACTTCCATACATCATTTCAAAATATAATCTCCCCTACTTTGCACATGTCAGGCTACTATAGGACAAAACATTTAAAATTGTTAGATACCATTTTTTGTCTGTTTGAGATAGCACTGCCTTAAGGATTTCAGAGGTGTTATCACAGAGTCATACAACCACACACTTGGTTTAATCTCTATCCCAGAAGATGGAGATACAAAGAAGTTTTGTTTATAATTCAGTGGGTCCTGGTTCTTCTATACTTTGTCTCAATCTGTTGGCAAACTGAATAGTTCTGTATTGAGCTTGTATACTTTTTCATTTCTGATCATAGGCATATAAAATAATTAACATGACACTTGAAAATTTCTCCTGGTAATTTTCTTAGCCAGATTCACAAGTTCATTAGGTACATTTAATGTCTTCCAAGTTACTGCAGGCACTAGTTTGCCAGTTTTTCTTTCTTTGTTTTTGGTTGCTATATAACAATGAATTGCACTTTATACAGCTTCCGTTAAAAGTTTGTCACCACTTTTCCACCATCAACTAACAGCTCGATCATGATTTATTCAGCCTTCTGTAACCATTTACTTGCAACCTTTCCAGTCTCTGCCCACAGCTGAATCACAAGGCCGCAGTTTTTAGTTTTGATTTTGGAAGCCTCCCATTTTTAGGAACGAACATCTCTATCATTTGTCTATGGCTGCATTTAAGAACCATCCTCAAAATAAACAGATTAAACTAATCACAATTTATTTGTTCATGACTGTCCCTCAGCAATTTCCTCTGCATTCCACACAGTTGGCTGTTCTGTGTTCAATACATTTTTAGAAAATTTTCCTGCAACTATTGTTGTTGGTATGTTTCTCTTTCTTCTATTCTTCCCCTGTCTCCAATCATTTCCATTAGATTGTTAAAGTGTATAATGGGCATATTTTCTGAAACTATTGCTGATTCAATCATTCTTTGCTTTGCTCGTGCACTCTCTACATAGTTTTGTCATCAGGGATGTTAATACACAATCTTGCTGCCTTTTTCCAGGTAAATAGTTGCCATGCACTTCCTTGCTCTCTTAGAACCAGGTAAGAGCATATAAATATGAGTAGAACTATCTCTCCTTATTTCTGGGAAAATGCTTTAAGAACAGGTGTGTGCTTCACCACATTCTCTTTTAACCATAAGTCCTGGTGACAGATCATAGTTTCTAAGAGATAGGTTCCTTGCATATAGGAAAAATTCACTAGGTAATCATGAGATACTGAAAATGAATGAGTTATTTATTCACTATGAACAGGAAAACAGCAAAAGCAACTATCATCATTTTCCTTATTTATAATCAATCAATTTATGATTTGCTCTTTTATTGATTACATGAAAACACACATTCCTAGTAATCAGTAGCAAACTTTCAGTCAAACAAAGAAAAGATAATGGAAGAATTTACTGTGAGTTATCCAAAATAACATAGGTGATCATATTTCTATTCGTTTTCTATGTATGTATGCAGGTAAGTGGAGTACAGATTTGTGTGTGAAATCTCCTATTTTCATACCAGATATCTATTTTTAAAAATATTGTTTTCAAATAACTATTAGACATATAAATAAATAAATACAAATAATGTGTACATTCATATAATATATAGTTACATCTATTAATTTAAAATTACACAATGCATTATTTATTTATAGATTTTAGAGCTATTAAATAACTAATTTTCCCATCCCTTCTGAAATCTCTAGGAAAACTATATATATATATTTTTTATTATAAAGCAATGTTTTCATTTTTTCCTTTTTTATTACCATAACATTTTGGTTTATAACATTATATAAATTCAGACATACATCGTTATATATTTCAATTTCTGTGTAGATTACATCATGCTCACCCATCAAAGACAAATTACCATTGTACACCACACATATGTACCTAATCACCCCTTTCACCCTCCTCCCTCCCTGGTTCTGCTATAGTAACCACCAGTCCAATCTGTGTTTCTGTACATTTGTTCATTGCTGTTTTTATCTACTACTTATAAGTGAGATCATATAGTATTTGATTTTCTCTCTCTGACTTATTTCACTTAGCATAATACCCTCAAGGTGCATCCATGTTGTCACAAATGGCCAGATTTCATCATTTCTTATGGGCTGAGTAGTATTTTATTGTGTATAGATATCACATCTTCTTTATCTATTCATCCCTTGATGGGCACCTAGGTTGCTTCCAAGTCTTGGCTATTGTGAATAATGCTGCCATGAACATCAGTGTTCATGTATCTTTATGCATTCGTGTTGTCATGTTCTTTGGAAAAACACCCAGCAGTGGAATAGCTGGATATATGGTAGATCTATTCTTGACTTTTTGAGGAATCTCCACACTGTTTTCCATAGTGACTGCACCAGTTTGCACTCCCACCAGCAGTTTATGAGGGGTTCCCTTCTCTCCAGATCCTCTCCATCACTTATTGTTTCTTGTCTTGTTAATTATAGCCTTTGTGATGGGAGTAGGGTGATATCTCATTGTGGTTTTGATTTTCAGTTCCCTGATAGTTAATGGTGTTGAGCATCTTTTCCTGTGCCTGTTGGCCATCTGTATATCTCCTTTGGAGAATTTTTTCAGATCTTTTGACTGTTTTTCAATTGGGTTGTTAGTTTTGTTGTTGTTGAATTGTATGAGTTCTTTGTATATTTTAGATATTAACCCCTTAACCATATATTGTCCCATTCCCCTTGTCAATGCTTTCTGCTCATATATTCATCTTATCTATTTTATTATACTCTCAAAGAGCTTAAATGTACCTTTATAATATGCAGAAGTGTAGCACTTTAAAAGTTATAGTAATCTTTATTAAATGATTAGGAATTCTATCATAGTTTGTGCTTTCATACTATTTCATTATGTACATGTTTACAGGATTTTGAAAGAAGTAAACAGGTTATTTTCCCAGGAAGAGGACACTGCACTTCAGAAAATTTGTCATCAACACAATGCCACATATTTAGTTTGTATGTTTAGTATCAGACCTGGGACTATGTCCTGTATCATTAGATTTCTTTTCCAGTCCTATGCAAATTCTCTTTTCCACTGAGCAATCATTATATTCCAGAGGCCAAACTGCATTCATGTAATCATTTCTTATCATCTAGTTCATTGCTCCAGAACCATTCATTTGTTTACTACAGAAAAAACAAAATCATCTCATTACTTGTCTGTCTCAGAAGACAAGAACTGTGTTTTCTATTTTGAACATCCCGGTGGACTTGAAGAAGAGCTCAGGAACCTGGTAAAGGGGTCTAAATGCTGAAGGTTCACAGCACACCTGGAGTGAGCAGTTCATTTCCACAGGTAAGAAGAAAGATTTTACAAAATATTTTAGTTACAAAATATTTTAAAAGCTATAACCTTGAATGTAAAACTATGTTCTAGGTTTTAATATTTGAATCTGACATAGAAATTTCTAGTTAGCTCAGAATCAAATTAAAAATGAAATAACTCCAGGGAACATAAGAAGGCAAATAGGTTGGAGCTGGCCTGGGGGCACAGCGGTTAAGTTCGCACATTCTGCTTTGGCGGCCCAGGGTTAGCTGGTTTGGATCTCGGGTGCAGACATGGCACCACTTGGCAAGCCATGCTGTGGCAGGCACCCACATATAAAGTAGAGGAAGATGGGCATGAATGTTAGCTCTGGGCCAATCTTCTTTGGCAAAAAGAGGAGGATTGATGGCAGATGTTAGCTTAAGGCTGATTTTCCTAAAAAAAAAAAAAACGAGAGAAGGCAAATAGGAAAGACTCCCATTACATTTATGCCATTGAGGAATCATAATTTTTTTTCATGGAAGGATACAAATGAATTTTAAATATATTTTATTATTTAGGTAATTCATCTAGGAAGTACTTCAAGTTTTTATTTTGTTTTGTTTTAATATCATGGTACTTAAGCTTGACAGCTTTATAAAAAAATTCAAATACTTGAGGATATTATTTTGCATTATTTCTAGGGGATCACAGTTCTAGAATTATGGCATGTCACCATGAGTCTTCAGTATGGTCAAATGAAAATAGCTTAATGTGTGGCAACAGGGAAAACTGGATTGACTCTACTACGAATTTATTATGTGAGCCTGGTCAACTTACAGGTCTAGCTAGTCTTCAGTTTTCTTATCTACAAATGGACACTGAATGGCTTAGTTTGCAAGTTGCTGTGTAGATTACATAAGATAATGTACACAAAAAATTTACATTCTAGTAATGACTTAACAATGCGTGGTAGCTACTTTAGTTTTACTTCTCAAGCTTAGTTCTTGTAGCTCTTCTCATGAGGGTTGAGGAACTGATTGTAATTTTCCAGAATCATAACGTTCTGTTAAAAATTTGGGATGTATATTTTTGTCTTTCTAGCCTCTCTCTTAACGTGAGATTAGCTAAATGTAAACACAATCAGTTATAATCTTCCTAAATATTAGTTGACAGAGATGTCTGTTTGAAGAACACCTTGGAGAAAGTAAATAAACCTCAGGCTTTTGTCTATTCTCCCCTCAGTTTCCTACAGTGAAGTGGATAATTGCTCTAATGGGACATGACTGGGAATAAAACATGTCCCCATTCATAAACCACATGCTTGCCCTACAGATAAGATCAGAGATATTAAGAGTTATGAAAAATTTATTATGGGCCAAATTATCAGAGGGGTTACAAAAACTGATTCGTATTTTACTGACATGTCCAAAGTCAGAATGTAAGGACAGAGATGCATTTTTAAGATGCCTGATAATTAATATTGGGATTCACTGGGCTTAATCTCATGAGACTGATATTTTAATATATATTAAATGTCAAATAACAAACATATGTACAGCTATGTACTTAGGGGCTGGCCCCGTGGCTGAGTGGTTAATTTTGTACACTCTGCTTTGGTGGCCCAGGGTTTTGCCAGTTCGGATCCTGGATGTGGACATGGCACTGCTCATTAGGTCATGATGAGGTGGCGTCCCGCATACCACAACTAGCAGGACTCACAACTAAAATGTACAGCTATGTACTGGGGGAATTTGGGGAGAAAAAGCAGAGAAAAAAAGAAATACTTAGCTTCTGGTTTGGAGCTGGTTCATTGCTCAATGCTTAGATGAAAAATTGATTTTACAGCTCCCTATGTATTTTGTTGTAGTTAAATAAAATTTGAAAGCCATTTCATTTATGTGTAGCCTTCACATAAAATTGACACTTTAGTAAGACCTTTTAATGAATCTCATTAACAAGCACTTTGAAGTCACATAATGTTCATGTAGTATCAAAGATATGCCTGAATATTTGGACAATTTTAGCTATTATTAGATTTGGAAGAATAGTTACTTTCCCAAGTTCACTCTGTGAATAGGTATTAAATCTGAGATTTTAATACAGGGTTTTAGGGTCCAAATAAAATATTCTTATTCTTTCACAATTATCTGGTCTTGAACACATCAGTTAAGTAAAGGTTAGAATTGTAATGTAGCTGAGATTTCCTCTGTGTATGTCAGTTAACATGCATTTTGTAATGGATTCCTTTAGTAGACCACCTATTGGCAAATTTTCAAAATTTGCTTGCATCATGTTAGTTTTTTCACTGTGCTTCTTCCTGTTTGCTCAATTCCTGTTTGATCCCTGACTCAATAGATAACAAGAATCCATGTATTCTTGAAAGAGAGAAAGAGGGACAGAGAGAGAGAGAGAGCTATGAAGAAAGATAGAAAATGAGGAAATTTATAAACATAAATGTATTTTTGTGATGCCTAAAATATACATTAATATGTTGTTATCAATTGAGGTTTATGTTATTTTATTAGTATAACCATTCAAACAAAACTAAAATTTATTATAATTCAGTTGGGTTTGTGAGTTATTGTGAATAATATGTGAGTTTTTTTAATTAACACAAAGGTCAGTATGTACCTTAGTATTTTTTTACTGTAGAATTCTGTAAGGATTAAATGAGCATTTTTGTTCATAATCCCACCCTTAAAAAGCTATTTATTCCATATATTAGGAAAATCTGTGACATAAAACTAGGAGGACCTCCTGCAAAAATAAAGACGTGACTTTCTTTACCTTCTAATGACACTTTGCTCAGTCTCTTCTTGCTGCATGGTCATCTCAATATGACAAAAAATGTGGTGTGTTTCATGTTAGGAACATAAATCATCTGTAGGTCATTGAATTCAGCCAAACCCTGAACATGATAGATTTTTCACCCCTTTAAATACATTTTGTTCTGTGAAAAGCCAAAGGATACACACCAGTCTCCCTGCTGAAATTTTACTCCTAAATATAATAGATGCAGTGTTTAATAATGCTTCAATGATGGAGACTTACAATCCAGATACAGGTGACTCTTTAACTTTTTGTTTAATATACACTTTCCTTTCATTATACTCCCCCAGAAGAGAAACAATCTGATGGCATATAAAAATATACCAGATATAAAATAGGATATTGTGGTTTAAATAAGGAATTAATTCTGTTGGCAATAGCTTCTATAAACAGTGTATTATCTCTTGTTAGAAGATATTTATTTTATAGAAATTTTAGAAACTTTCTAAGGAGGTATAAAAAATGGCCATGATTTATTTTGACAGAAATATGTCTCAAAAATACACCCAAGGTCTTTGCAGGGATAATAAGTATATGAATAGAGAAAAATTTTACATTGGTATTTGGTTAAAATTCGAAAAACATTAGCAGTATTATAAATTGTGGAGAACAAAATGGATACTTTAGTATTATGTGTTTCAAAGAAAGAAAATGGAAAGACAAAACAAAACACAATGCTCTATCTTTGTTTCCTAACAAATTGAATCTACCTCCAGGATAACATCTATTGTTCTATTCACTACTGTTATAGAAGTCCTAATGAAATGGGAAAATAGCCAGAAAAGATATCAAATTGTTTGATTGGAAAAGGGTGCTTCGTACAACAAGCTGAAAAGTAAGTCTAACACTGCATTTTCTAGCCACCTGGGAATATTTTAAAATTTAAATAATTTTCACATTGATTTTATAGTTTATTTCAACCCAATCTTGTGATTTAAGTGTATTTGCTTCAATTTTACTAATTATGAACTTTAAGGAAAGGCTTGTCATGTACACTGTGGAAAACCTGGGATTAAAACTCAGATGTGTAGTACTATCTATTATAATACTTTTGCGTTTAAAAATTTGTATATTTATTTGTCTTTGTGAGTTTTAAGGTGATGTAATATGAAGAGAGGAGGGAGTAAGTGTAAGATAAAATACACTAACAATTAAACCAAGTAGATTGGCTGTTCTTCACATGATAAATTTATCAAGCAACCAAATGAAATAATTACTTTATCGATACAGGGCAATACATCCACTTGAACTCAACTTCTTCATCACTGCCTATTCCTTCACTGCCAAGGATTCCAATATGCTCTTCTCAGAAGCAAACGTGAGGATGTAACTGAGTGCATTCTATTTCCAAAAATATTGCATTTAGAACATAAAAATAAAAACTGAAATGCCAGAGTTGCCATCAGATGTAGATTTATACACAATCCAGGTGAAGAATACGAGTGAAGTTACCATGTTTATATTGGTGGGCTTCTTGGGTGATTTTGAGGTGCAACTCTTCCTATTTTTGCTATTTCTAACAATCTATCTTTTCACGCTGGTAGGAAATTTGGGACTGATTGTGTTGGTTATTGGGGATTCCCGGCTCCACAACCCTATGTACTATTTTCTGAGTGTGTTATCATTCTTGGATGCCTGCCTTTCTTCGGTTGTCACCCCAAAAATGTTAATCAATTTCCTGTCAGAGAATAAAACTATTTCATTCCTTGGATGTGCAGCACAGATGTTTTTCTATGTTACTTTTGCAACCACAGAATGCTTTCTCCTGGCTGCAATGGCATATGATCGCTATGTAGCAATCTACAACCCTCTGCTGTATTCAGTTAACATGTCACCCAGGGTCTACGTGCCACTCATCATCATTTCCTATCTTTGTGGCATTTTTAATGCTTCAGTGCACACAGGGGCAACATTTACCCTATCTTTCTGTGCATCCAATGAAATTAGACATTTCTTTTGTGACATCCCTCCTGTCCTCGCCATTTCTTGTTCTGACACGAGCAAAAACCATCTTCTAGTCTTCTACTTTACAGGCATTATTGAAATTGTCACTATCCTGATTGTCCTGGTCATTCCCATGCTGAATCCCATCATCTACAGTTTAAGGAACAAAGACGCAAAAGAGGCAGTAAAAAGAGTGTTTGGGAAAAATTGATTTATCAATAATATATACTCTTCACAGTAAATATTAAATTGAAGCCAATTAAAATCCGTGTTCATTGTCTCTATATCAAAAAGTTATGGTTAAAGTATTGTTTTTAGTTTCATAGTCCCTTTCTGTTCTCAGAAATTGTTAAATAAAGGTCATAGTCAACCAGCTATCTATGCAGTGTTTACACATGCAGAAAACTGTTATCCAACTGCTTCTAAGTTTATATGTAGAGAGATATAGATATAGATATGTCCCCCAAATACACACAAACATATACACATATGTATGCTGATACTGGTTGTACTATTTTGCTGGGGCTGCCAAAACAGAGTACCAAAGACTGGATTGATAAAACAACAGAAATTTATTTTCTCACTCTTCTGGATGCTAGACTTTTAGATCAAGGTGTTGACTAATTTGATTTCTTCTGAAACTTCTCTCTCCCTAGCTTGCAGATGACCAACTTCTCCTTATGTCGTCACATGATATTTTCTCTCTGAATGTTTGTTCCTGATATCCTCCTCTCACAAGGCCAGCAGTCATATTGGATTAAGGCCCACTCTAAATGCCTAATTTTAAGGTAGTTACCTCCTCAAAGACTCTATCTCCAAGTACAGTTACATTCTGAGGTACTGGGGATTAAGATTTAAAAATACAAATATTAGTTTATTTACACATACACACAGGCATATATGTATGTAACCTTTACATTAAATTGTAAGTATTATCTTTCATCTCCATATCACTCAAATTGGATAGGCTCCCATAGTGGCAATCACAAGTAACTTTATAATTATAACTGCCTAGCTTGAGCAAATACCACCTCAATGAAAATAAACTCACAGTTCATATAATCCCAATCCACTCTGTACGGAGTCATTGGTATCAGAATCCAGTTCAAAGTACTCTGCTACATGCTTAGATCTATGCATTTGCAGCAATCTAATCCCAGCCTATGGTTCAAGGACCACAGAAAATGTGTTAAAATTCCTGCTGTCCATCATCATGCTGTTTGTGAGGGAGCACTTCTCCTCTTTTATTATTTTATTATTTCATCCAGAACATGAGCACTAAACCCATTCTTTATTTCCTCTCAAAATACAGAGATTAGTCATTAGCATTTATCAAGATTATACTTAAACTCAAGAATGACAGGAGATTAAGCACATCAGAGAATAAGGTACAACTGGCAGGCATATTGGGCTCTTCCCACAAGTAAGCCCTAGCCATCTTTATGAGTCTCCCTGCAGGGGTGATCCTGACTCAGTTTGGACTCTATTTTTTTCCTTGACTCTTTACCCTCTTGTGATGCCCTTGAAGAATCACATCTCCTCAGTGTCTGGGACCAAGAGTTAAGATATAGAATAGAGTCTTTCCTATGCACATGTTCAGCTCTGTTTCCAACCACTTTATTTGCATTACTAGACGTGTCTTCTTCAAAGTTGATTATAAGTAGTAGTGTTTTATTCTTCCTTACTTACTCTAATCATTATCACTGTTATTATTATTTCATAAAAATCTATGTAGTAACAACAGAACAATCTCCTAGAAAATAGAGTGCAACTTTAGGATATTTCCCTAAAGTGGGATTATTAAGTTTAAATAACACCTCAGCATTACTCATGTAGAGCTCCTCTTACCACAATAAATTTTTCCCATGGTTTTTCTGCATTTCCTTTCTCATGTTTGGAAGGCTCTGCACACTGGTATTCACATGATTCTTTCCTTCAAAGATCTCTTCTTAGTGAGACTCTTATTGACTACATTATAATTGCAATTTATCCCCGTAGTATCTCCTCATAGTCTACCTTCCTTAAATTTTCCCATGGTGCTTATCAGTATTTTACATAATATGCATTTTCATTTATATTTAATTTATTGTGTAATCTATTTTCCAGAGTCTGGAACCATGTCTGACACATATTGTTGCTCGAAATATATTCTCTTAAAGAGAAAATATTTTAGCCAGCATTCTGTCAAAACAGCTTATTTAATTCACTTTAGAGATATACATGAAACAGAGATAAAATTTTTCATTTAAATATTTGTTATTCTTTGTAGAATTTCTGGTTAGTTTTTCACTTTTATAATTTTCATCATCCTTCCACTGATCTATTTTGTTATTCTTTTCGAACCTTCTACTTTGGATGTGGATTTTCCACTGTCACCATGTCAGTAGCATTCCACATATCTTACTCTCTCACCCTTTCATTATCAATATTTCTCACTTTTTCCTTATTTCTCTTTGAATTAGGAGTACTTTAATTATTTTTCAATGGCTAAATGGAATAGTTTGACAGTCTTTTTATTTAATTGTATTTTATTTCAAAACAGATTGCAGTTTGTATCATTTTCTGTATTCAGACCCCTTTTTTTTCTAATATTGACATTTTGCACGAATGCTGCACATAGTCTTGAAAAGAAAAAGAATCTTCTCTTATTCTGGTCAATGTTTGATACATACTTATCTTTAAAAACAATCTTATTGCTTGTTTAGTAATTCTGTTATGTCCTCATTAATGTTTGTTGACTAAAAATATATAACAGAGATGTATTAGGTTTTCCTAATGTTAAAATGATGCTATGTCTGTCTTTGCATCTCCCATATGAGAAATTTCCTGATTTAAGATATTTGTTGCTACGATACTTTTTGCATAGATAACACTCACTGCTAAGTCTTCATTGTGCATTACGTAATCATTGCAAAGTAGTTTTAATTTATTTTGATGTTATTTCCTGCATTCTATATTTCTTGATATTAATATTAGAACCAATACTTTTTCCATGCATATTGCCTAAATATATCTTTTCCTAAGCATTTATTTTTACCCTTCTGAAACACTTGATAATATATTTAGACTTACGAAACTATACTGAATGTATTTTTTTAAGGTATGTTAGGTGTAATTTTAATTATTGTTAAACGTATATTTAGTCTTTGGTTTCTCATAATGTCCGTATTACAAATATGTCATACACAAACAGAGGCATATACAAGCATGTATATACAGTCATACAAACACATTTTAAAATCACCTTAACATTATCCCCATTGTCCTTTTTTTAGATGCAACTTCTTGGTTTTGTACTATGACAATATTCATTTAGTAATTAACAGTTACATTTCAGTTTTGTTACCTTTAATCCTATATTCACATTTGTCTTGTTTTCGGTTTCCTTGATTCCATTTTTCTTGGCATGAAGTACTGCTTTTGAAAAATGTGTTGTCAGTTTATTTTCCTAATCCTTAAAAGTAACAAAGTTTCTGGATCTGGCTTCTGTATAGAAAATACTGACTAATACATATAACTTAATACTGATCATTCTTTACTGACATAGAATATAATGTACTCTTTCAATAGGAAGTTTCAATCTTCTTTCAATTCAGAAAAGAATTATTGATCACAGCTTGTGATATTTATGCTGTTGCTCTGGCTTAGTTTTCTTCTTTGACGGATCAATTCATATGCATGTTCTACTTTCTTTGTCTATATATTCTTCCTTTCTTCTATTTCTCTTACTGCTATATTTTTACAGGATTAATTCACTTTTTGTTTGTTTCACATGATTTTTTCTTGTCAAATGCAAATGATTTTAGAGATATTTAAGACTTAAGACATAATTTTTAGTATATTTAAAGAGTTGTGTATTTTTATCACTCCTAAATGAGAGCTTGTACTGGCTAGCAGTCATTTCCCATTCTCTGACCCCCAAACCTAGGAACCACTAAGGTACTTTTATGTTTTTATAGATTTGGCTATTCTGCACGTTTAATATAAATAATATCATACAATACGCGGTCTTTTCCATCTAACTTATTAAACTTAGAAATATGTTTTTGAAGTTCATCCACGTTGGAGTATCTATCAGTAATTTATTCATTTTTTTGCCCAACAATATTCCTTTGTGTGGGTATGCCATTTTTTATTCAACCATTCATCAGTTAATGGGCATTTGGGTCATTTCCACACTTTGACTATTATTAATAATGCTTATAAACTTTTTTGTACAACTGAACGTATGCTTTCACTTATCTTGGGTATGCACCAAGGAGTAGGCCCAGGCCCATATGGTTTTACAGATGAATTCCACCATTTAAATTAGAATAACTATTGATCTTTCATAACTTCTTACAGGAAATAGAAGAAGAGGAAGCACTTATCAACTCATTCTGTGACATCAACACTTATCAACTCACCCTGATGCCAAAAGCAGACAAAGACATCACAAGTAGAGAAAACAAATGGTAAATGTGCTTTAATTATTATGAATACAGATGTAAAGATTTTTCAGCAAAACACTGGCAAATCAAATTTGGCCATGAATTGTGATATTTTCTCATAAAATTTACTTTTATGTCTTATTTAAAATTACAATCCACCAGCAAAAAGTTTTGCTTTGCTCATTTATTTTTGAAGCAATTAAAATTAAAAACTCTATACTTTTTTATTTACCTTTATTTTCACATTTTTAATGTCCTTTTTAAATTTCTTTGTCTCAACCCATGTTTCCTTCTGTTATACTCCTGCCTGGGAAGTTGGTGAAGCACAAGCTTGCTTGCTGCAAGTTATTTCAGTTTGTGCGCATGTGAGTGTTCACTTGCATGCCTGTGTTCATGTGTGAATTCATGCATTTATATTTTCCTGACAAAGTTTTCATTTGCCTATATATTGGAAAGATATTTCAAATATTTCACTCACTGTGTACAAAATTCTGAATTGATAATTATCTTTCACTACGTTAAATATATCTCTTCATGATTTCCAGGTGCGTCTCATTTCTTCTGTAGAGTGCTATAATATTTATGTTTTTTTCTTCAGTATATTTTATATATATATATATTTCTTCCTGAATTCCTTAATGTGTCTATAGTTATCTTTTTTTAATCAATGATTCTTTGAGTGTAGTCTATTTTCTTTGTTGATTGGTTTGGTTTTTGTGTTTATCTGTAATGGTTAATTTTTCATTTAAATTGGTTGGGCTATGGAGTACCCAGATATTTGGCCAATCATTATTCTGGACATTTCCGTAATGATGTTTTTGTTAAGATTAAAATTTAAATTGGTAAACATTGTGTGAAACAAATTGCCCTCCACACTGTGAATGAGCCTTATCCAATAAGTTCAAGGCCTGAATAGAACAAAAGGACCACCCTTCCCTGTGCAAGAGAGTATTTTCTGGGGCATTGCCTTCAGACATCATCTGCAACATTAACTCTTCCTAGTTCTACAGAAGAGTGCTTAGACTCCAACTGAAATATTGGTTCTCCTGGGTCTCTAGACTTCTGGCTAATCCCCAAAATTTTGGATTTACCAGCCTTCACAATTCTATAAGGAAATCTTTTATAATAATTCTCACTCCCTCTAATTATCTTTCTCTCTGTAAATATATATCCTATTGGTTTTGTTTCTCTGGAGAACACTGACTAATGTAAATGTTGTTACTGAGAATGGTTCTAGAGAATCAGAATTTTAAAGATGAATTTTCTGAATTTGTTCTGGAGTTTCTGAAATTGGATATCTAAGATGATTTAGCATTAGTGTCATTTAAAGACATTAATGACTCTATTTCCAGTAGTAAAATGAACACTGACAGTCTGATAGTAGAGATATGCAAAATATTGCCATTGGATATTCCTAATGAAATGCTCATAAGAAGTAAGTGTATGAATGACCATGTATATGATGCTTCCAAACATTTTAATAAAACTAACAAGCATAATAAGATTGGCTTGTTGCTTCTAATATAATTGGACAAAGAGAGGAAAGAAAGGGATAGGTTCATGAATTCAAATTT
This sequence comes from Equus asinus, assembly GCF_041296235.1. NCBI lineage: Eukaryota > Metazoa > Chordata > Mammalia > Perissodactyla > Equidae > Equus > Equus asinus. The sequence continues at coordinate 21,634,923 of NC_091806.1, forward strand.
TCAACTTGAGAGCCACATAAATGACTTCAAAGTTTCTGTGTCTACCCCTGTCTCCTGTAAGTACAGAGCTGAGATTGCTGGAAACACAATCCAGAATCACCCAGCCTTGCAGAGTGTCTACTGTTAAAGTGAGGGCATTAATTGAGAAAACAAATGGGATTCTGAAAATTGGAATGGAAATGTGAGAACCCTGATGAAGCTGAGGAGATTTATCCCCTAAATTTTGATGTCTACTTGGCCAATAGAAATAGGCTTACCATTCTCATCTGAGGAGGTTAATCTTGCATTGTCTGAAGAAAATGCTATGGCCTCTCCTGAGGCAGTTGTCATGCAATACAATGCTGATTCTCATATGTACCCACCTCCACCATCCCTCTTTGCTTCTAGGCCTATAAGTATACAAAAGTCCCAAGAGGTCCCTAAAGGTGAAGTATGAAGTGTAACCCATGAGGGAGTACACTACCCTCCAAAAGACCTACTTGAGTTTTCCAATTTATACAGATAGTAAATCAGGCAACATGCATGGATAAAGGATGTGGGGTAATGTTGGAAGAAACGTAACAGGACTAGGCCAAACTTATTGATATGGGTCTACTGAGCAGAGATTTTGCATTTCATCTTGCAGATCAGGGAGTTAGAAAGGACTCTAACAGTGTGTTCGAATAGTAGGCTGAAACATTGAGCAAAAGGTGGCCCATAGTGAGCAATTGGTAATGTCCAGTCTGACTTGGTTTAATGTAGGGAAAGGATTCAATGTTTAGGGGATTTGAATGTTAGAATAGATCTGTCATTTTTTACATACTCACCCTCACTGGGAGGATTCAGTAGACATACCTTTCACCAGCACTGTGAGAAATAAATTTGACAGAGGAGATCCAGCATTCTTGAAGAACTCCCCGATTATGCTTCCTAATAGGCTAAACCTTTACAATGGGAATTGTAGCCATTGAATCAGGAAATCTAAATTCAATGGGAATAATTGGATCCTAGGGTGTCAGAGGCCAACAGGCAGCATTCAATCACGAAAGGCAAGGTGGACATCGTTAGGGTAATTTCCAGTGGAATCAAAGCAGAAATCAAAAGAATCTATCTCACAGAGACCTCTGGTGTTGTCTGGTTAATCGTGGTTTTCCTAGAAGTGAAATAGGTAGTCTTTAACATTATTACTTGATCTGTATAAGCAGCAAAGATTTATATCAAGTGAATCAAAGTCTAATTAAAATAGGTAGTCAGAGCCCCTCATTCAATTCACAAGCTTGAGACAGTTTACAGACCCAGAACTCCTTGAATGAAAAGGAAGATGGTTCTGGAAATTCTGGGAGCAAAATGGTGGGGTGAGCTGACCCGGGACTCTCTCCCCTCCAAAGTACAACAAGGGACTGAAAAAAAACCCAGAATTTCAGCTAATGAACCTAATGCCAGGACTCAGAGACCTACAGTATCAAAAGACAGAAGATGGAGCCCCTGCTGCCCACTTTGGAGGAGCTGGAACTGGGTAAGTGAGAACATTGCTCCATCCCCTAGAAACCGGGATCGCCGTGCGGGTCTGGGAAGGAGCGGGGGAGGGGCCATGTGACCAGGGGATCATCTAGGACTCCCGCCGCCAGTACAGTGGAAAGCCGCTGATGGGGGAAAGCTTCCATGTGCAGGGACCCCATAAAAGCAGGGCCCCGGGAGACCAGAGAACAGAACTTGTCAGATTCAGATCGGTATGCGAGAGAAACAGCCCCCGTCCCTGCCCCGGCAAAGCGCACTGGGTGCTGCCATCTTGCCCGAAGGTGGAGAGCTCAGAACATGCAGCACTCGACCCCCATCTAGTGGTGACACGCTGTAACTGCAACCGAATTCTACCACCATGCAAAAGAACTGCTCCTCTACCATCCAGCAATTTATAAAAGCCCCAGACCAGAAGGAAAACCATAAAAATATAGAATCAAGTCCTGAGGACTTGGAATTAGGTAAACTAAATGAAAATGAGTTCAGAACAGCTATAATCAAAAAACTCAATGTGGTAGAAAGATAGAGAAACAAGCTGAATTCTGGAGTTACTTCACAAAAGAGATTGAAATTACAAAGAAGAATCAAACAGAAGTACTAGAGATAAGAAACGCAATGGACCAGATAAAACAGAATACGGATTCCCTGAATGCCTAGGTAGACTCCAAAGAAGAGCAAATTAGCATAATCGAAGATAGACAGACTGAATGGCTCCAGACAGAGGAAGAAAGAGAACTAAGGATTAAAAGGAATGAGGGAAGTATTAGAGAGACAGCAGATTGAATGAGGAGAAAGAATTTAAGGACGATAGGAATTCCCGAGAACGTAGAAAAGGAAAATGGAGCAGAAAGTGTGCTCAATGAAATTATAGAAGAGAACTTCCCAAATCTAGGGATTGAGGGAGAAATGTGCATAGAGGAAGCTTTCAGATCTCCTAGATTTGTCAATGTAAATAGACCTACTGCAAGGCATATAGTAGTACAAATGGCAAATAGGAATGACAAAGAAACAATACTCAGGGCTGCAAGACAAAAGAGAATTACCTACAAAGGAGCCCCTATCAGACTTTCAGCAGATTTCTCTGCAGAAACCTTACAAGCTAGGAGAGAATGAAGTGACATATTCAAAGCTTTAAAAGATAAAAATCTTCAGCAAAGAATACTCTATCCAGCAAAAATATCCTTCAGATATAAGGGAGAAATTCATCTTTTCTAGACAAACAAAAGTTAAGGGAATTTGTAACCAAAAGTCCTCCACTACAAGAAATCCTCAAGAAGTCTCTCATACCTGAAAAAAGAAAAAAGGGAGAAAGGGGTCACAAACCACAAAGTAGGGGGACAGATAAATAGAACCAGAATAGGATAGAAAATATTCAACTATAGCATTAGGATAAAGTTAAGGAAACTACCAAAGCAAAGATGATCTTATCACTCTAACTACAAACTCATAGCACAAGTTGTAACAAGAAGTGAAAATAATAATTTAGGAGGGGAAGAGCAAAGGGACTAAATTAGTCTAGTCCAAGTAAGTAAGAGACCACTAGAGAATAGACTATATTATACACGAGATTCTAAATACAAACATCAGGGTAGACACTAAACTAAACAACAGAACAGAGACACAAAACATAAATAAGCAAAAGTCTAAGAAACCCAGCGTAAGAAATTGCAGCATCAAATGGGTAGGATAAAGCACACAGGAAGAGAAAAGCAGGAAAGCCAAATAATGAGCAACAGATTGACAGCTTTAAGTCCACATGCATCAATAATCACTCTCAATGTAAACGGAATGAACTCTCCAATAAAAAGACACAGAGTGGCAAAATGGATTAAAGAACAAGATCCAACAATTTGTTTCCTCCAGAAAACACACCTCAGCCTCAATGACAAACACAGGCTCAGGGTGAAGGAGTGGAGGAAAATACTTCAAGCTAATAGCAAGGAAAATAAAGCAGGTGTTGCAATTCTTATATCAGACAAAGTGGATTTCAAAATAAGACAGGTAAAAAGACACACAGGGACAATATATAATGATCAAAGGGACACTTCATCAAGAAGAAATAAGGCTTATAAATATCTATGCACCCAACATAGGAGCACCAAGGTTCATAAAGCAACTATTAACAGACCTAAAGGAAGATGTTAAAAACAACACCATAATAGTAGGGGACCTCAGCACCCCACTCACATCAATGGACAGATCATCGAGACAGAAAATCAACAAAGAAATAGTGGAGCTAAATGAAAAACTAAAACAATTGGATTTAATAGACATATATAGATCACTTCATCCTAAAAAAGCAGAATACACATTCTTCTCAAGTGCACATGGAACATTCTCAAGGATTAGGCCATATGTTGGAAACAAGGCAACCCTCTACAAATTTAAAAAAATTGAAATAATTACAAGTATCTTCTCTGATCATAATGCTATAAGGCTAGAAATTAATTACAAGAAAAAAGCTGAGGAATGCACAACGATGTGGAGTCTAGACAATACACTACTGAACAAGCAATGGATCATTGAAGAAATTAAAGAAGAAATCAAAAAATACCTGCAAACAAATGAAAATGATAACATGCCATACCAACTCATATGGGATACAGCAAAAGCTCTATTAAGAGGAAAATTAATCACAATACAGGCACACCTTAACAAACAAGAAAAATCCCAAATAAGCAATCTTAAAGTACACCTAACGGAACTAGAGAAAGAAGAGCAAATAAAGCCCAAAGTCAGCAGAAGGAGAGAAATAATAAAAATCAGAGCAGAAATAAATACTATTGAAACGAAAAAGGCAGTAGAAAGGATCAAGGAAATAAAGAGCTGGTTCTTTGAGAAGATAAATAAAATTGACAAACCCCTAGCCAGACTTACAGAGAAAAAAAGGGAGAAAGCTCAAATAAACAAAATCAGAAATGAAAGAGGAGAAATAACAGCAGACTCTGCAGATACGTAACAGATTACAAGGGAATACTATGAAAAACTCTATGCTAACAGAATGGATAACCTAGAGGAAATGGATAAATTCTTGGACTCCTACAATCTGCCAAAGCTCACTCAAGAAGAAGCAGACAATTTGAACACACCAATCACAAGGAAAGAGATTGAAACAGCAATCAAAAACATCCCAAAGAATAAAACCCCAGGACCAGATGGCTTTCCTGGGGAATTCTACCAAACTTTTAGAGAGGATTTAATACCTATCCTTTTCATGCTATTCCAAAAACTTAGGGAGGATGGAACACTTCCTAACACATTCTATGAGGCCAACATCACGCTGATACCAAAGCCAGACAAGGATGCCACGAAAAAAGAGAACTGCAGGCCAATATCACTGATGAACATAGATGCCAAAACTCTAAACAAAATTTTGGCCACCAGAATTCAGCAATGCATCAAAAGGATCATACATCATGATCAAGTTGGATTCATACCAGGGACACAGAGATGGTTCAACATCCGCAAATCAATCAACGTGATACACCACATCAACAAACTGAGGAATAAAAACCACATGATCATCTCAATAGATGCAGAGAAAGCATTTGACAAATCCAACAGCCATTTATGATAAAAACTCTGAACAAAATGGGCATAGAAGGGAACTACCTCAACATAATAAAGGCCATATATGACAAACCCACAGCCAACATCACACTCAATGGGCAAAAACTGAGTGCCATCTCCCTGAAAACAGGAATGAGACAAGGATGCCCTCTATCACCACTCTTATTTAACATAGTACTGGAGGTCCTGGCCAGAGCAATCAGGCAAGAAAAAGGAATAAAAGGAATCCAAATAGGGAGGGAAGAAATGAAACTCTCGCTGTTTGCAGATGACATGATCTTATATATAGAAAACCCCAAAAAATCCATTGGAAAACTCCTAGAAGTAATCAACAACTACAGCAAAGTTGCAGGGTATAAAATCAATTTGCATAAATCAGTAGCATTTCTATATTCTAATAACGAACTAACAGAAAAAGAACTCAAGAACACAATACCATTCACAATAGCAACAAAAAGAATAAAATACATCGGGGTAAATTTAACTAAGGAAGCGAAGGACCTATATAATGAAAATTACAAGGCCTTTCTGAAGAATTGGATGACGACATAAGGAGATGGAAAGACATTCCATGTACATGGATTGGAAGAATAAACATAGTTAAAATGTCCATTCTACCTAAAGCAATCTACACATTCAACGCTATCTCAATCAGAATCCCAATGACATTCTTTACAGAATTAGAACAAAGAATCCTAAACTTTATATGGGGCAACAAAAGACCCCGAATTGCTAAAGCAATCCTGAGAAAAAAGAACAAAACGGGAGGCATCACAATCCCTGACTTCAAAACTTACTACAAAGCTACAGTAATCAAAACAGCATGGTACTGGTACAAAAAGAGGTGCACAGATCAATGGAACAGAATTGAAACCCCAGAAATAAAACCACACATCTATGGACAGCTTATCTTCGACAAAGGAGCTGAGTGAATACACTGGAGAAAAGAAGTCTTTTCAACAAATGGTGCTGGGAAAACTGGAGAGCCACATGTAAAAGAATGAAAATTGACCATTCTTTTTCACCATTCACCAAAATAAACTCAAAATGGATCAAAGACCTAAAGGTGAGACCTGAAACCATAAGGCTTCTATAAGAAAACGCAGGCAGTACACTCTTTGACATCAGTATTAAAAGGACCTTTTCGGACACCGTGTCTTCTCAGAGAAGGGACACAATAGAAAGAATAAACAAATGGGACCTCATCAGACTAAAGAGCTTCTTCAAGGCAAATGAAAACAGGATTGAAACAAAAAAACAACCCACTAAATGGGAAAAAAATATTTGCAAGTCATATATCTGACAAAGGCTTAATATCCATAATATATAAAGAACTCTCACAACTCAACAACAAAAAATCAAACAACCCAATCAAAAAATGGGCTGGAGACATGAACAGACATTTCTCCAAAGAAGATATACTGATGGCCAATAGGCACATGAAAAGATGCTCATCATCGCTGATCATCAGGGAAAGGCAAATCAAAACTACACTAAGATATCACCTTACACCCATTAGAATGACAAAAATATCTAAAACTAATAGTAACAAATGTTGGAGAGGCTTTGGAGAGAATGGAACCCTCATACACTGCTGGTGGGAATGCAAACTAGTGCAGCCACTACGGAAAATAGTATGGAGATTCCTCAAAAAATTGAAAATATAACTAATATACGACCCAGCCATTCCACTACTGGGTATCTATCCAAAGAGCTTGAAGTCAGCAATAACAAAAGTCCTATGTACCCCAATGTTCATTGCAGCATTATTTACAATAGCCAAGACATGGAAGCAACCTAAGTGCCCATCAACAGATGAATGGATAAAGAAGTTGTGGTATATATATACTATGGAATACTACTCAGCTGCAAAACAGAACAAAATCATCCCATTTGCAACAACGTGGATGGACCTTGAGGGAATTATGTTAAGTGAAATAAGCCAGTTAGAGAAGGATAATCTCTGTATGACTCCACTCATATGAGGAATTTAAAAATGTGGACAAAGAGAACAGATTAGTGGCTACCAGGGGAAAGGTGGGGTGGGGGGTGGGCACAAAGGGTGAAATGGTGCACCTACAACACAAATGACAAACATTAACATACAACTGAAATTTCACAAGATTGTAACCTATCATTAACTCAATAAAAAATATAAAATAAAAAAATAAAGGAAGATGGTTCCCCTTAAGGAAGGGCCCAGTCCACTACTGAAAATTGATACTGTTAACCTTTCTCCCAGCCTTCCGTAAATGGACCTATGGACTTATAACAGGGAACCACACTGGGGAAAAGGAAATAATTATAACTTTTTCATATTACTGGACACTGACTGTGAACTGACATTGATTCCAGGAGACCCAAAATGTCACTGTGGCCCCCCAACCTTGTGGAGGTCAAGTGATCAATAGAGTTTTAGCTGAGGTTCATCTCACAGTGAGCCCAGTGCATCCCCAAACTCATCCTGTAGTTATTTCCACACTTCCAGAATACATAATTGGAATATATATACTTAGCAGTTGGCATAATCCCCACATTGGTTCCCTGACTTTGGAGATGGGAGTATTATGATAGAAAAGTCTAGTTGGAAGACATTAGAACTTACTTTACCTAAGAAAATGGTAAGTCAAAAGCAGTACTGCATTCCTGGAGGGGTTACAGATATTAGTGCCACCTACATGGACTCAAAAGATGCATGGGTGGTGATTCCCATCACATTAACATTCAATTCCTCTGTCTGACTTGTTCAGAAGATCTAAGCTGAAGATTGATAGTGGATTATTATAAATGTAAGTAAGTGGTGACTTCAATTGCAGCAGGTGTACCAGATGTGGTTTCATTGCTTGAGCAAACTAACACATTCCCTGGTACCTGGTTAGTAGCTATTGATATTTTATTCTGTATTTGTCCATAAGGCCCATCAGAAGCAGTTTCATTTCAGCTGGCAAGGCCAGCAGTTCACTTTCACTGTCTCACCTCAGAGGTGAATAAACTCTCCAAATTTATGTCATAATAAAAGTTTTCAGGAATCTTGATCACCTTTCCTTTCCAAAAAAGATTAACACTGGTCCATTACATAGATGACATTATGCTGATTGAACCTAGTGAGCAAGAAGTAGAAACTACTCAACTTTATTCTAAGATAGTTTCCTATCATAGGGTGGGGAATAAATCTGACTAAATTTCAAGGACCTTCTGTCTCAGTGAAATTTTCTAGAGATCCAGTGATGTGGAGCACATGAAGATATCTTTTCAAAGGTGAACTTATTTTTAGCTGCTGCATCTAGTACCTCCTATAGCAAAGAAGTCAGCACAACACCCAGTGAGCCTCTTTGGATTTTGGAGGCAATACATTCCTCATTTAGGTGTGTTACTCAGGCCCATTTACCAAGTGATCCATAGAGCTGCTAATATTAAGTAGGGACCAGAAAAAGAGAAGGCTCTACAGCAGCTCTAGGCTCCTATGTACGCTGTTATGCAACTTGGACCATTTGTTCCAGTAGATGCAGTGGTGCTTGAAGTGTCAGTGGTGGATAGGGATGCTGTTTGGAGCCTTTGGGAGGCTACTATAGGTGAATGACAACACAGTCCCTACGATTTTGGAGGAAAGCCTTGTCAATCTCTGTGGATAAGTAATCTTTTTTTTTTTTTTTAAAGATTGGCCTTGAGCTAATATCTGTTGCCAATTCTCCTCTTTTTTTTGTTTCCTCCCCAAAGCCCAAGTATGTAGTTGCATATACTAGTTGTAAGTCCTAGTTCTTCTGTGTGGGATGCTGCCTTAGTGTGTCTTGACAAGCAGTGTGTAGGTCCACACCCAGGATCCGAACTGGCAAACCCTGGGCCACCGAAGCAGAGTGCACGAATTTAAACACTATGGTATTGGGCCAGCCCCAATTGTCTTTTTTTCAAGAGTGAGATCTTGGCCTGTCACTAGGCCTTAGTAGAAACTGAACACATGACCATGGCCTACAATGTTACTATTAGACCTATGATACCTATTATGAACTGAGTGTCATCTGATAAAAATGTTGAAATTTTTGATTTAAAGACACATATGTATTTCAAGGAAATTAAAATAAAAACAAAATATTTAATGTTTGCCTTTCTATTTACTATGTTTCATCTTTTTTCTTTCTTTCTGAGACATGCATTTTCCTCTGGTATCATGTTGCTACAGGCTAAATGATTTGGTTGTCTTCTCCGGTAAATCAAGTTTGGTAGTAATGGATTCTCTTTGCCTTCTTTTACTGACAGTTTCTATGTTTAAATTTCAGCCAATTTTTATTTTTGAATAGCTTCATTAATGTGACACTGAAGCAAATAATAAAAAAAAAACACATATCTAAAGCTTATAGTTGACAAATTCTTCATATATACACAGCAGTGAAACCATCATTGCAATCATGATAAGGAACATATCCATCATGCCCAGAAATTTCCTCATATTCCTCCTCTCATCCCCCCAGACAAGAAAAATGAAATTGAAATTTAATTCCATTGTGGCCAAGAACATATTCTGTATTATTATTTTTTTAACTATTGGGACTTTTTTTTAATGGTACAGCTTTTGGCTTATCTTGTTGAGTATTTTCCGTAAAAAGGATGCATATGCTGTTGTGTTTGGAAATATAGATAAAAACTTTAGGTCACACATTTTTATGCACAATTTCCATAACTGACAGCATGTGTACTTTTTCCAGTTATTTTATTAGAAATTGCCTTTTACGTTTTTTTCTACAGTACTCTGCTCAGAGACTCATTTCAAACTGAGAGTTTTACTTTGTGAAGAAATTTTCAGATATGTAAGGAGTTGGAAAATCAATCACATTTGGGGATTCCTAAAAACAATTAAAATGCACATTTCAATATAGAAGGAGATTAACAAATTTTAAAATTTGACTAATAAGGTGGGCTTGCCTTGTGGCACAGCTGTTAAGTTTGCACATTCGGCTTCTCGGTGGCCTGGGGCTGGCCATTTCAGAGCCCAGGTGCGAACATGGCACCACTTGGCAAAAGCCATGCTGTGGTAGGCATCCCACATATAAAGTAGATGAAGATGGGCATGGATGTTAGCTCGGGGCCAGTCTTCCTCAGCAAAAAATCCGGATGATTGGCAGTAGTTAGCTCAGGCCTAATCTTCCTCAAAAAAAAAAATTCGACTAAAAATATATGGCTTAAAAATCTAGTAGAGAATGTTGAATAAACATTTCAAAAGACTTTAAAATAGATATTTAAAGTCTGTTTAAATTTGATTTCATCAATATAGGGTTTATATGTGAATTGTGGCTTCTTTCTATTTTTCTTCTCACCCTCCAGGAGTCTAATCTGATTTTCTTGACATAGTATTGAAAAGATTTCTGTTGCTAGAGAAGCCAAGTCCTAATGCCCAAGTGATATTCCTTTTTGTCTAATACCCTAATCACCAAAGACAATCAGATGGCTAAATCAAGAGTCAAGGTGCAAGGGGTGACAAAAAGGCATGGACACAAGAGAGGAGTGACTGACTGGGGGCCATTAACACATAACTGTAAGATGGTCTTTTTAATGACTCCATAATTGTCTATTATATTTATGCACCATATTTATTATAATATTTCTCAATATAAGCACACATTTGTCCAGTTTTTATTGCTTAGAAAAATAGTGCTTCAGTAAACGTTATATTACTCATTTATTATTTACATTAGTCCTTCTTATAATATATCCTTACACATTTAGCTTTTATTTCTATGAGGAAATCATTTAGTAATGACTGTATCACCTAAGGATGTTTTGTTTCTTTAATGGAGAATGTTAAGATAGTGTCTAGAAAGGCATTGGTGAAAGAATGGAAAAATGGCATGATTTCAATTATAGAACATACTATATATCATATCATCTTGTTTAGAGACATCTCTATTTTTTAGTTACAGTGAAGAAGAAACTGATCTTTCAACATAAAACTGATAAATAAATGAACACAATTGGCAAAACTCTGACAACATACGGGTCTACTAAAAGAAATTACAGCAATTGTTTATTTAAAAATTTAAGACAATAGTCAAAATTAGATTTCAGTTAAATCTACACACAAATTAAATATATATAACAATAATTTTTGCTAGTTCTAATGTCTCACAAGGCTGATAATTTGCCAAGAAATTTTCTCAGTGCCTTTCTAACATCTTTGTTCCTCAGACTGTATATCAAAGGATTAAACATTGGGGTCAAAATGGTATAGAAAAGAGAGAGCAGTTTGTCCGTTCCTTCATACTGATTAGATTTAGGTTTTAAATAGGTGAGAGTGGCTGATCCATAAAATAAAACTACAACTATGAGATGGGAAGAACAAATTGAAAATGCTTTGGTCTGTCCCGTGCTTGATGGCAATTTCAAGATGGTGGAGATAATTCTGCTATAGGACCTAAGTATCAACATAAAGGGAACAGTGACAAACAATACAGCAAATATGTAGATGAACATCTCATTCACAAAAATGTCTCCACAAGCCAGCTTCAGTAATGGGGGTATGTCACAGAAGAAGTGGTTGATTTGGTTAGAACCACAAAAAGGCAGAGAGAAAATCTGGCATGTGTGCCCTATTCCAACTGGAACTCCATTGATCCAGGAGGCAACCACCAGCTGCACACAGACCTTGTGGTTCATGACAAGAGGGTAGTGCAGAGGGTTACAAATGGCCACATAGCGATCATAGGCCATCAGGGCCAGAAGGAAACACTCAGTGCCTCCTAGTATAAGGAAGAAGCACATTTGTGTAGCACAGGCAAAAAAAGAAATATTTCCTTTCTGTGTCCAAAGGTCCATGAGCATTCTGGGAATTGTGACAGAAACATAACAGATTTCTAGGAAGGAAAAATTGCTGAGGAAAAAATACATGGGGGTCTGAAGAATGGAATCTACTCTTGTTATTAGAATTATGATGCCATTTCCCAACAAGATAATCATGTAGATGACTAAGAATATCCCAAAAAGTAACCAGTGGAATTTGGAAATGTCAGAAAAGCCCAAGAGAACAAATTCCATCATTACAGTGAAATTTGTTTCTGTAATTTTCAAATTATTTTCTCTCTGTGGACTTACATTTTTTGGCTGCATTTTCATCTTTTATAATTGAATTGGAGCATGGACTTTGGTCTTTATAATTTCTCAAATATTTTCTGACACTTGTATTCTGTAGTTCTGGGAGATTTGATGTGAAACCCACAGCTATGAACTCATCTGCAGAAAAAAAAAAAATAAACAAAGTGCTTAAATGATTTATAATCTTAGATTTGCATTCTAATTATACCAATAAGACACATAAAGCTAGATATTTTTACTTAACCTTGCAGTGCAAGAAAAGAGAATGCAGATGACCTACTCTGGTCAAAACCCCAACTCAATTAACTATCAATTGATCAAAATTCCAAGAAATTTTCCCCATAAATCTAGTCCATAATATAATATCTGACCTGTGAGATCTAACACAATGTCCCACTGACTATTTGTATTTATGTCCTTTCTATCCTTGATATTACATCCCATGATTCATTCTATAAAGAATATAGCACAATTCTCTCCCCAATGTATTACTCCATATACGATTCTGAATTAAATTAAAAATAGAAATTATTATTAGAATTGGTTATTTTATATGAATTGAGAGAAGGTAATTAAAAATGCAATGAGAATATAAAAGTCAAATATTTAATTTTCAAAGTCATAAGGTGCCAGTAATTCTCATTCTAATTTGTTGATTTTATTGCTTAAAAAACAACTTTTTGGCATTTAACTATTTTCAAACCTAGTAATATTTGGTCATATTGCTTTATTTTGAGCTGAAATTAAGTTTCCTAGGGAAAAGTAAAATCAGTATATAAAAAGTTCCACAAATGTAGTCAGATATTATGTCCAACTCCTGTCATATTTATGATCTGATTTGACTGGGTAACAAAAATAAGAATAGGATATAGGACAAAAAAGTTGAGCCAAATATTCTTTTCCAGAAAATTATAATTTGGGAAAAATACATGCTTCATGTTTTCCCCAATGGTAGGAGATTCCCTAATAAAAGGAGAGTCTTTCTTATAGACATTCTTTTATTTATAATGGCAACATTTACTTTATTATCAGTATAGCAAACTATGCTTAATTAATTTGAATATAATACATCATTCTTTGATGATAGTTTTCTTAATAGATTATTACTTAAAATGAATAATTAACACTATTGTAATTGTTAATATTAGAAAAAACAGGAATTTATATACTTCAAATGCTTCAAACAAACTATTTAACTTTTTAATTCAGAAAGTCAGACATCTACAGGTACTATCTTAATGAATGCATTTTTTACCAACATGTATCATATCATGATTTTAATTGTTTATTATTTATTGAATCTTGATTCTGAAATTTAAAAATTCTTGAATTGAATTAGAATACCAACATATCAAAAGTTCATATTTACCTTTTACAACTTACATAAAGTTGCTCCTTTCTCATTCACGACTTTTTAAAAAATGCTAAATTGTTTAGGATCTCTACCATTTTTAAACAAAATCTTTCTCATCTTGCTTTTTAAAGAGCAAGTGCTCCTTACAGATGAAATAATCACTTCTTGCCTGTGGGAATACCTCATTTGCCTATTTACATCTAAACTGCTTTTTAAATGTTCTTGTTTGCAGTTAATTTGGTGTGTTTTTTCAAACAATTCTTCCAAAGTAGACCAGACTTTCCTGCAGCCTCTCTATGGAATATAATTTCATGCACTCTTCATTTCCCATGCCAAATAGAAATGGCAAGCAATAGGAAAAATTGGAGTATATGAGGAAGCCATTTGGTGTAAACCTAATTCGGCCTGACTTTGTTTTTTCCAAAAGGGCCTGACTGTGGCCATTGAGCATGCATTGTATATCTGCTTTAAACATTTACTATGGCAAGAACAAATGCCCTTAAGATAAAAGGTGCAACTTCCCCCCACATTGGCATTTCCTTAGGGATAAGCATCTTTCCTTAGGCTAGGAACTGATTGCTGCACTGGACTTTGACCACCCCACTCACAAGTGACCACCGAGTTTGAGTTAGAGACAACAGGCTAGCCACCCTGCTGTGTTCACTGAGACAGCAGACCTACCTGCTGTGTCCATCAATCGCTGTGCTGACAGAGCAGTCTTGCGACTATTGTAAAAGGGACATTTCAATCCTATGTGAAACATCCTGTTTGGGGGTATATAACCACTCTGTTCAGCCCTCTTCTTTGGTGCCCTTTCTTCCTTCTGGAAGAAAGGCCCTATGCCATGGTCCTCACATTTTAGCTCAGAATAAACTCACCTAAATTTTCATTTATAGATTGTATGGATTATTTTCGTTGACACCCAAATACAGTCAGAGTGCACAGATGTCCTAGAAGAAGAAGTATTCTTAATTGTCTGATGCTACCTGCAGGAAACTGTTCAAATTCATTACCTACTGATTTCTTACTTGTCTTATTTTATTTTCTATGGTTCCTCTGAAGAAAACTTTTCAGCAAATCATGCATGGTTAACATCACCTAGACATGTTCTACTTATTTTCTCATCTTTAAGCAGTACTGGTTTGCTTTGTAGAAGAAGTAGACATTTGTGGGCGTGGGGTAAATTTTATGAAGACAAAGGCCATTCTGTATTACAAAAACTAAGGTTACTTTTTTCAAATTATGATTTTTCTCTCAGACACTGTGGAAGCCCCTGAACAGACAAACCAGGCTCGTTAATGAATTCTATAAACAAAGATTGAGAATAAATATTATCTGGCCCATCTCAGTGGCACAGCAGTTGAGTTCCTGTGTTCCACGTTGGTGGCCCGGGGTTTACCAGTTCAGATCCCGGGTGTGGACCTATGCACCACTTGTCAGGACATGCTGTGGCAGGCACCCCACATATAAGGTAGAGGAAGATGGGAATGGACGTTAGCTCAAGGCCAGTCTTTTTCAGCAAAATGAGGAGGATTTGCAGCAGATGTTAGATCAGGGCTAATCTTCCTCAAAAAAAAAAGTATTTAAAAAAAGAACAAATATTATCAGTACAAATTTTTTAAAAATTAGAAGTCCCTCTTTCTTATTGTAACATTTAATAATTTAACCTTTCTCAATTTCAAGGCTCCTCTATACACTTCATGGGGAGCACCACTTCAAGCATGAACCTAATGTTTCAAGCCCCAATTTCCTGCTTTACTGTTGACTAAGACTTGTTTCCATATCAATTTGGTATTGTTTCTGCAACAGAGTTGTTAACAGGTGAGAGACTTTGCTCATCACTCTATCAGGAGAATATTTCTTCCAACTTTGGGCCTCAACATTTTTCCTTACTCAGGAAGTTATAGTCGCTCTCTATTCTTTCACTACATGTGTTTTTGGAGAAGATAGACAATTCCAGATCTCTGACCTCTACTGGCTCTGACAAAGCACCCCAAAAACCCACTGCCAGGGAGGCAAAATTAGACACTAATAGGCAGAACAAGATATTTGTGTTTTCTGACTCTAGATAATGTGCTCCTGCCATCCTCACTGGTTTCAGCGCCAGCACTGAACAGATAGCAGGTGACAATGGGAAACTTATGACTGATTGTGTAAAACACTGAGTTTTGGCCAGGAGACTCAAGTCACATGTTTTTCAGAGGAAAAGAATACCTAAAAGCCCACCCTACACATAGTGAGAATTTCTGGACTTGACACAAGCCTCCCATGGCCAGAGAAGAGAAGACACATTTTCTTTTTTTTTTTATTTTCCATGGAAAACACTCCATCAGGGGGAGAAATTCTGACAAAAGTCTCATTGCTGAATTTGAGAAATACTCTTATTACCAACTGAAGCAATGTGTGCATATGAATGAAGTAGTGAAACAAGATACAGTCAGCCCTCTGCATCCTTGTTTCCGAATTCCAGGATTCAACTGCCAATGGAAAGGGTTACCATAGTTGCATCTGCACTCAACAGGTACATACTTTTTTCTTGTCATTATCCCCAACAACACACTATAACAACTATTTACATTGTATTAGGTAGTAGAAGTAATTTACTGATGATTTGAATCACATGGGAAAGTATGCATATATTCTATCCAAATACTACTTTAAATAAGGGCCTTGAGCATCCGCAGATTTTAGTATCCACAGAGGTCCTGGAACCAATTCCCAGTGATACCGATGGGGTTCAGGGCAGGCAACCCCAAGATGCGCCACACTGTTGTGTGTATTATCTCAAGCTGAAGAAAATAAAGGCTCAGAAGACTCAGGAATTTGACCTTTCCCCACTAACTGCCTAAAAGAAATTTAAAATAAAGACCTGTCCCCAGGACAGGCCATCACTATAGATAATTCTGGGTATCCGCTAGACTGGGAGGATCCTCACTAAGCCCACTCTTATCAAAGTTCTATTTACCAAACATTGGCTTTTTCATTTCCATGTGAGTTGCCTTCCTGCCATTTGAAGCCCCAAATCACTACCCGCAAAATCTTCCTTGTCTTTAGCTAAAGATACTTAAACAGGCATCCTCGGCTGGTTGGATGAGCTATTCACTTTCTCCTGAGTTTCTCCTATGAATACATGCTATTAATCTTTGATTTTCTCCAGGTAACCTGACTTTTTAATTGTTTGACCAGCCATAAGAACCTTAAGGAAAAGGTGGGGTGGAATTCTTCCACTTCCCCGATAATACCCAGGACTATATACTATATGTAGTGCATGCAACTGCCTGATGCTTTTTATGCCATCTCGCTGCTATTTATACACCAGTTTCTGCTTTCAACAGTTTCCTGTGACAGTCATCTGTGCTTCTGATTTTATTTTTGATGGATATCTACTTTATGCTCTATACATACACAGCTCCATGATCATTTCCTGATAATCTACTGTATGTTTATTTTTTCTTATTCCTTCTTCTTTCATTTTTTTCTTTTCTTCATCTTTGCACATTCAAAAATATTTAAGGATTTGTTATGTGTAGAATATGTAACTTTTTCATTTCTTTTACTTTCTACCTCATTTATGTCTGTTTATTTAAACTGCAGCTAATTTTGACAGCATATATCTGTGTTCTGCTTTTGTGTTTTAATATCTACCTTTTAATTGGACTACTTAGTCCATAAGTATTTATAATGTCATTATGATGTCCTGTTATTTTCTATTTCTTTCCATTTTTTTCTTTTTTTTTTTTTTGCTGCTGTTTTTTTCTGCCAATTTTGGGCTTAAATTATTTTCTTTTTTTACATTTTATTTCTCCCCCTGCCTTTTTATACGTGCCACTTTTTATCATTTCAGTGATTGTTTCTGGGCTAAGAATTAAAAATATGCACCTTTAACTTGCCAAAGTTGACCTAGGGTGAAAAGTGTCCCATTTTAATCTTTCTCCTTTAGAAATGATTCTTCTGCTTTTCACATTCCACCTCATCCTTCCTATTTCACACTACCCGCTTCACTCCCAACTCAGACTCCACAAATGTGATAATCTTATAACAGTATAATTCCCTTTCATCAATTTTCATTCTTTGTATTCCTGATATGATCTATTTTACTTGTATGTATATGATAAATTGCAACTAACTCTATCATTATTTTAGTTTTAAATAGTTGTGTCAATATGATGTATAAAGATTGATTTTCTTTTGATTCATTCTAATAGAGTTGTCTTGCAGTTATATATATTTTAGACAATCTGATATTATTCCACCTGTCCTTGAGGCTTGACAAATAAAAAGGGCAAGCAATAGGATATATTGGAGTATATAAGGAAGCCATTTGGTATAAACCTAATTTGGCCTTACTTTGTTTTTCCAAAAGGGCCTCACTGTGACCATTGAGTATGCATTGTATATCTGCTTAGACATTTTGAGATAAAGGTGCAACTTCCCTCCCCCTCCCAATGTTGGCATCTCCTTAAAGATTAAGCATCTTTCTTTAGGCTGGGAACTGATTGCAGCGCTCATCTGTGACCACCCAACTCGAGGCAACAGACCTGCCACCCTGTGGGGTTCACTGAGACAGCAGGCCTGTCTGCTGTTTCCATCAATTTCTGTGCTGACAGAGCAGCCTCATGACTATTGTAAAAGGGATATTTCAATCATATGTGAAACATACTCTTTGAGGGTATATAACCACCCTGTATACCCCCACTTCTTTGGAGTACTCTGTTCCTTTGTGGAAAGACTCTACCGGGTTATAATCCTCAGATTTAAGCTCAGAATAAACTCACCCAAATTTTCATTTATAGATTTGTTATGGATTATTTTCGTCGACACGCTCTAATCTTTTTTTTCCTTTGGTGAAGAAGATTGTCCCTGAGCTAACATCTTTTGCCAATCCTCCTCTTTTTGCTTGAGGAAGATTCTCCCTGAGCTAACATCAGTGCTAATCTTCCTCTGTTTTTTATGTAGGTGCTGCAACAGCTTGGCTTGATGAGTGGTGTGTAAGTCTATTCCAGGGATCCAAACCCACAAACCCAGGGCTGCTGAAGAAGAGCACACAAACTTAACCTCTATGCAATCAGGCTGGCTCCTCCAATCAGTTTTTAAAATATTTTGGGGGGTTGTATAATTTCCATTAATTTGAAATAAATTTCACTGATATTTTTTGAACATCTCCAAATTGCTATAAATCTAATCACAGCAATTTTCATTTCACTTACTTTTCACTTACATTTCATTTCCTCTCATTTGCTGTTTCATTCTAAAATTTTAATTTGGTTCTTTTTTAGAGTTTTTATTTCTCTGATGAAATTCTCTGTTTACTCAATTTTCTGTTTAGTCATATTTTTTAAGTCCTTGGCTATGCTTATAAGAGATGTTTAAAGTCGGCTAACTCCATCATCTGAGATACCTTGGGGTCATTTTCAGCTGATTCTTTTTTTCTTGTTTATGGTTTAGTTATCCTGAGTTTTTCTTGTCCCTCTAATTTTTGCTGTATATTTTAAATTGTCAGTAATTCACTGTACAGACTGGATTCTGGTATCTTCCAATGAAGATCATTAATTTTTATAAAAAGCTATTGTTACTGGATGATCATTTTGACTTCTAAAGTCTGAGTTTTATGTTTTGTTACCATAAAGTTGTCAAAAGCCCATGGTGTTTCCCAGATCCAATTAACTTGGGGAAGTTGACATCCAAATTCTGTCTTCCCTACAGATGTTGTTGAGGCTTAGGTTTCTTTTTTTCTACAGTGGGTCTTGAGAAAGCTAAAGATCTTACTTTAGGGAAAAGGTCTTATTCCACAACCCTAACACATCTGATGACTCAGATGGCTGCTCCAGAAGCTATTGGTGTTAATAGTTCTGGTTAGAATATACTTACAGTGTTTCTGAGCTATGTTATCTCTAGTATCTCAATTCCTTCCCCAACCACATAGCAGTCACTTTCTGAAAAGCCTTCTGTAACCTTCCCCAGCATATGTGTATCCCATCGTTCTTCCAAAGATGTTCTCTCTCACCTTTTATGCCTATAGGCAGATCATAGCCTTTTTAGTTGCCTTGAATGCTGATCTCTGCCTCCTCAGCTCAGTGGCACATATATGCTCTTCTTTGGTTCCAGTTTATCTGTACTTTGATCAGAAAATTGTCCCGAGGCATATAGCCAGAATGATCATAGCATTAACATTGCAGATTTCCTTTCTGTGGTGGAGAGACTCTTAAGGCAGCCCCCATGGTCACTTCCTCCTGATAGCTGTACCTTTGGGGAATGCCATGCAATTGGATATAGGTAGTTCTGTGATTTGCTAATAATCTAAGCATATAGCAAGGATAAGAGGATGTGTGCAATTATGTGCACCTGAGTTCATTACATGAGATCATAATGCTCATCTTGCTAGGAGACACTATTGTCCATGCTGGTTTTAAGAAGCAAACTTTCATATTGACGGCTGCCTATATTGAGAGGCATATGAGCTGAGGATGAGAAAGGAAACTCTAGGAGCTGAGGCTTCCCTCTAGACAATTGCTAGCAAGAAATAAAATACTGAGTCTTACAACTGCAAGGACTTGAAATCTGCCAGTAAAACTGAATCCTTCCCCAGTCAAGCCTCAGACAAGATTGCATCCCTGGCTAACACATTGATTGAAATCTTGTGTGACTCTATGCATAGGATCAGGCTAATTAATGCCTAGACTACCATTGACCCACAGAAACTGTGAGATAATAAATGTTTGTAAGTGTGTGTGTGTGTGTGTGTGTGTGTGTTTAAGCTGTAAGTTTTTGGTAATTTGTTATACAACAATAGAAAAATAATATCTCTTTCTCAGGCATCACAATCTTTTTGTCTTATGTATAATGCCTGAGTAGAGTTTTCTCATAAAATTTGTCCTCTTTTATCTTTGTTTACGGTGAGAGGCTTATTCTGGTATTAGTGCTTCAGCATTACTGGAAATATTATTTACTTGGCCTGCATTGCTGTTTTCATATTTTTTATTTTAGAGAATGAGTTTATATTATCTTTCCATAAAGATATTTCACCAAATATATTCCTTACTCTTTACACTATTTTAATTCAAAACATACTGTAGTGATCTTTTTTCAATACAATAAAATCTCTATTCCATTTCTAGTTTCTAGTTATAGGTTTCTTGATTTATTATGTAGATATTGAGTAGATTATATTTTTATTATAACTTTGCTAGAAATGACACAAATGCAAAAACATTTTCCAGATTACAAGACATTTTACGTTCCACTCCTTTTTTAAATGATTTTCTTGTTTTAGTAATCCCCACTTAAAAGTACCATAAAAAGTAACTTATTCAAATACGTGATTATAAATCCCCTATCAGGCATGTCTGAAGACATATAGGAAGCCAAGGCAGAGAGTAGCCCTGAGATTCTAGGGAACACTATGAAGTCTTTAGCTAAGTGGGAAAAGTATAGGAAATCTGACATTACTAAATATATATATTTTCTGCTAAATATTACAGAACTGCTTTCTCAGACATTATCTCATTTTTATCATTTATCTCTATTATCTCACATACCTGGATCATTTCTCTTTTTGAGAATACAAAATATAGACTGTTTTTTATTAATGTCATAAAAGTTTATATCATTGTGAAATTTCAGTTCTACGTTATTATCTGTCAGTCATCATATATATGCGTCCCTTTACTCCTTATGCCAACTTGCCAACACTCTTCCCCCCTGGTAGCGCCTAATCTGTTCTCATTGTCCATGAGTTTGTTTATCTTTCACATATGAATGAAATTATATGGTGCTTGTTTTTCTCTGTGTTATTTCACCTAACATAATACCCTCAACGTCCATCCATGTTGTTGGAAATGGGATGATTTTATCTTTTTTATGGCTGAGTAGTATTCCATTTTATATATATACTCCATCTTCTTTATCCATTCATCAGTTGATGGACACTTGGGTTGCTTCATTGTCTTGGCAATTGTAAATAACACTGCAATGAACATAAAGGTATGTAAGCCTCTCTGGGTTGTTAATTTCCTGTTCTTTGGATAAATACCCAGTAGTGGGATAGCTTGGTCATATGATATTTCTATTTTTAATTTTTTGCGAGATCTCCATACTGTTTTCCATAGTGGCTGCACCAGTTTGCATTCCTACCAGCAGTTTGGGAGGGTTCCCTTTGCTCCACATCCTCTCCAATGTTTGCTGTTTTTTGTCTTGGTAATTATAGCCATTCTAACAGGTTTAAAGTGACATCCCATTCTAGTTTTTTGTTTTTAAAGATTGGCACCTGAGCTAACAACTGTTGCCAGTCTTTCCACACCCCTTCTTCTTATCCTCAAAGCCCCCTAGGACACAGCTGTATATTCTCGTTGTAGGTCCTTCTGCTTGTGCTATGTGGGATGCACCCTCAGCATGGCCTGACGAGTGGTGCCATGTCTGTGCCCAGGATCTGAACCAGTGAAACCCCTTGCTGCCACAGCGGAGCACGCAAACTTAATCACTCAGCCACGGAGCTGGTCTCCATCCTATTGTAGTTTTTATTTGCATTTCCGTGATGATTAATGATTAACACCTTGTCAGATATATGATTTGCAAATATTTTCTCCTGGTTGATGGCTGTCTTTTCATTTTGTTCATGGTTTCCTTTGCCTTGCAGAAGATCTTTAGTTTGATAAGGTCCCATTTTTTTTTGTTTTTTCTTTTGTTTCTCTTGCCTGAGTACATATAATATTCAAAAAGATATTTCAAAGACCAGTGTCAAAGTGTGTACCGCCTATATTTTCTTCTAGGAGTTTTATGGTTTCACACCTTACCTTCAAGTCTTTAATCCATTTTAAGTTAATTTTTGTGTATAGCAAAAGATAATAGTCTACTTTCATTCTTTTTCATATGGCTGTCCAGTGTTCCCAACACCATTTATTGAAGAGACTTTCCTTTCTCTATCGTATGGTCTTAGCTCCTTTGTTAAAGATTAGCTATCCATGGATGTGTGGTTTTATTTCTGGGCTTTAAATTCTGTTCCAGAGATCTGGGTGTCCACTTTTTTGCCAGTACCGTGCTGTTTTGACTACTATAGCTTTGCAGTATGTTTTGAAGTCAGGGATTGTGATGCCTCCAGCTTTGTGGGGTTTTTTTTTTCTCTCTCTCAGGATTGCTTTTGCTATTAGAGTTTTTTTGGTTGTTCCATATAAATTTTTGGATTCTTTGCTCTATTCCTGTGAAGAATGTCATTGGGATTCTGATTGGGGTTGCACTGAATCTGTAGTTAAGTCATGTTTCCTAAGAATGAACTTGTATAAGCAATATCAATAATATTATAATGAAATATTTTTATAAAATAAAGACAGGATGTTCTACACAGACTAAGAATTGAAGCAGGGGTCCAGAGCCTTCAATTAGTGGATGAATTATAAGGTAGAGTGTTTAGAGGCAAAGTGAGCAATTCAGAGTTTAGTTCATTATCATAGATTAAAAACAATGAGAATCTAATAAAGGCTAATGGCATTGGGAATGGAGAGGGAAAATGGGAATACCTATAATCCTTATGTTGCATTTGAGCTGAGCTTCTGTTCTTATAGAGTTTATGGACTAGTGGTGAAGTCAGACAGTTAAGTCAGGTGTTATCCTACAATATGCAGAGTGTAGAAAGAATTGCAAGATGTTATGGGAGCATCAGACAATTTCTTAAGGAGGTGATATGTTCTGCTGAGACTTTGTCAGATCTCAAGGTATTACAGAATTACTTTTAAGAAAAGAGAATAAAACATATTCCAGGAAAAAAATGCTTTCGTGTCCTTATTCAGTTTTGTATTCAATAGATAGTCCAGTACTTATATGAAAGATTTATAAATATATCCAGATGGGTAATTGCATGAATGATTTGCCACTAGACTCAGCAATCATGCTTAATTTAACTAGATTTAAGTACTCACTGAAAAACAACTTGACACTAAGTGATTTAAATGGAAATTAGATTTATTTGGGTAACATAACCTTATTTAAATTATCAGAGTTTAATTTTACTCATTTGAAAATATACACAGCAATAACAATATGTAGCTCAGGGAGTTGTTTTGAGGAGTAAATTGTATCATCTATATTAACAATTTGACTTGAAGTAAGCAGTTGAAGTTCCATTAAGCATTGTTATTATGATCATTATCATTTATTTTATTAATCATTATTTTAACTTATATATTTTTTCTTTCTTCTTGATCCTTGCTCATCTTTTATCCTGCACTGAAGTAGTCTTTTTGCAATCTAGAAGAAAGAGGAGACAATGTACATGGTAGTGTTTTGGCAGAAATATTGAGTTAAATATTGGTGAACTATTCTATGCTGGGTGGAAACAAACCAGCACAGTACCTAATGAAAAACCACTGTAATTTAGCGGGATTTTATTTTTAGTTTTTTTCTCTGATTTGTGCAGTATCTTATATTTTGAGCACATAGAAGTAGACTTTATTATAGAAATATAAGCAAAATTAAATTTAAAAGTTTAACTCAAATCCTATTTAAGATATGAAAGCACCCCCAGAGATAACTTTGTTTGATTATTCTCTTTTCATAACTTGATCTACTCTTTCCATTAACAATTAATGGTACTTTGGCAGTTCTTACATAGAACATCAGTTCTTCCTCTTCAATTTTTTCCTGTTAGCAGAAAGTACCCTAGCTGTGAAGAGTAGAGATGTCTGATTATTTGAAACTATTTTGTTATTGCTGATATTTTTGAAACTTACTATGTACTAACCACCCTGTTAATGACTTTACCTGTATTATCTCATTTGTTGCATTCTGAATGAAGTAAGAACTGTTGATATTCACATTTTGCATAAAAAGCCAAGGCCTAGAGAGGTTAAGGAATGTGCCCAATGTCAAGAAGCTAGTGTGTAATCTTGCTAACTACAAACTCAGCTGTGGAATGCCAGAGTCCATATTCTTAATCAAAACTCAATGGGCTTCATAGAACCTTCAATAGGAAATATTATATTGAATTTAATATTTGGACTAATATCAATAAAACTAAAAATATAAAACTTCACAACAGCAAGGTGATTTCATGTCCATTTTATATCTCATTTACTGTTATAAAAATGAAGGACTGATTACTTATATTTACAGTCTGCATATTTCAAGCTGAGAAGATTTATCTCATAAAGGAATCTGATAGAAGAAAGTGTTTTCTTTGATTTCTTTCAATTTTTGAGTTTTAAAAATACACTACAGTAAAATTAGCAGAGAAAATAATTAATGCTTACATTTTTATGTTATAGAGAAACCAATGTGTTGCTTTATTCTAAAGAATATAGTTTTATATAAATTTCTGGCTTGATTTATTTTAGTAACAAATTGAGCCATTCTTATTTTTCCTTTAAGCTCATTCTTAAATCAGTCAGTGCAACTTAGTAGGAAATAGACCCTTCTACATTCTCGGGGCATCTTCTCTCCATGAAATGTTGCATTTTTAAACTCAATAATCTGTTGATCAGGTGGTAATTTAGAAAATAACCAATGCTGTCTCTGGTTGGATTAGTGCTGCACTGAAACTTCTCTCTCTATGGAACATGAAAAATTAGCCTCCTGGTCACTCCTCCCTACATCTCTCCCCATCCTGTCCATCTTTGGAAAGCAGAGCAATTCTCCTACTGAGAAAAGTGGTATACGATATTAGCAGTCTTATAGTTGGCTATATATATGTATGAAATCTGAGGTTACTAAATTTGAAATTATTAAAACATCACTTCTTAACCTCAAAGAATGTAACTTGGAAATTATCTAGATTTCATACATCATCTAGAAGTTTTATGTATTAAGGTCATCTGCTCATGCCACAGATAGAATTTCTTTTCAGCTACAATTTGGACAAGAGGATATAGCACACTGAGTCTCAAAGTTTTCTATATTGAGAAGGTGAAGGTGGGAAAATAAGATTATAAGGGCTTAAAACTAATAGGAGAGAGAAGATAGAGTGAATTTTTATTATTGCTATGAATCTTTGGTAAGCTATGTAAAATAATTCATACATTCAGCTTTTCTCTGTTTATTGAAGTATCCAATAAGTATCTAACTATACGAGTTGATATCTAATACACTTCAGGAGGTACAGAAAAGTTTGTACCTTGTAGATTCATCGCAATATCTGACTGTGAAACTCCTGTTCATCTTTTAGACTGAGGTTGTATATCACATCCTGGGAAAAGTGGCCCATTATTCCTGCAGTTGAAATTAAATATTTCTAATTTAATGCTCCAATATAACTCTTATCCCTCTGATATAACTTCTGTTTTGACCCATATTATAGTATGTTTTAAGTTTTACTCCATAATTTGACTTTCCTTTGATAAACTCGTTGATTCCAGGGTATTTCCAAGTATGGAGCCATCTACATAGAATATTCTGAAGCTTTTTAGGGACTGAATAATTTACACCTATATGATTTAGTCTTCCGACATCACTAATCATATATTGTGATCTCTTCGATTGTTAGCAGTGAGTAAAATGTCAGAAAGGTGGTAAGAAATAAAAAAACAATATACTTAAGTGTGAAGAAGAGTTTCACAGGGAAAACGGTTAGGAGGTGATTGCAGTCATCTATGTGGGAGATGATAGTGACCAGGATCAGGATTGAAGTAATATATATATTGTGAGAAGTGGTCACAGGATTTGCATAGAGGTTATGCCCAAACACTTTCTTCTGTTTTGATTTTCAATTTTACCACACATAAAATCAGCTGTATTAGAAAATATGACATAACTATCATTCTTCATCTCTTTTATCCACATTTGCTAGTCAGTCATCAAATTATACTGATTCTATCTTCTAAATATCAATTAATTCCACTCATTTCTCTCTATTTTCATGGGGACTTCCTTACTTCTTATCCTTGTAATCTTTTCAAACTGAAATATCTTTTAAAAACTATTCATTATTTGAGGATTATTTCACTTTCATCAATCTTCTGTTTCTTAATTTAAGCATAATATTTGTCTACAAAGTAAATTTAATCATGCCATTTTCCCCCGTAATTCTCTCTGCTGGCTCTATTTGGTCCTCATGATTGTACTGTGTCCAAAGCTAGACACTGATATGCATCTACCAAGTTCAATTCTCCTTCATTTCTCTTTATTTTCCCTATAGTAGCTGGGATGTGTTTCCAGTCTCTCTTGCAGCTTGCATGACCATGTGACTTAGTTCTTTGAAATGAAATAGGAAAGGAAATAATGTGCGCAGACTTACTTGCTCAAGAGGACATCTTATGGAATTCCATTTCACTCTTCTTTGGCTGGCTGGCCAGGGAATGACCACAGCAACCATGGAAGTCGCCAGAGTAAAATGTGAGTCACTCCTTCCTGAATAATTGTGTAGAGTTGAGCCTCACACTAAACCTGGCATCCTGTCCTAGATTATCCTTCTTTAAGGCCCAAGGTCTAAGAATCATAGAAGTTTCCTAGTTTTCATCTTAGTTTAACCTAATTAGTACAGATACATAGTTTTCTAATCCCCCCCCCATGAATTGTCTAAGAACTTTCTTCGCTCTTATCCCTTACATTTCACATGGTCATTATATACTACATGAGTGCATATACCTGGCCACAGTTAATTGGTTCAACAATGAATGTTCTACCAAATGGTTAAACTAGAACCATTTCCCCCAAATGTTTGAATAAGAACCAAATGAAAATCATTCTTCTGTTTGTAATTACAATTTTTTAAACTTGAGAATTGTCGGGAATATCTCCCTTCATATTGTTTGAAGGAAAGGTAGAACTCATCAGGGACATAGAGGAGAATTAAGCAGATGTTCATACGGTAGCAGAAATGATATAAGGAATATGAGTTCTCATTTCAACTTATTCCCTGGACACAGATACTGAATTCAGGATCTAGCAGCTTCGGTGTGTGTGAGGCAACCTATTACTTATGCAATCTACCCCACTATCTTGATTAGGTGCATTTGTTTTCTATTTTTGCAGTTTGAGGTTAGAAATCTAGCTATCACATGTCTCTCCCATCCCTAGCCTCAGTGAAAATGGGCATACAATTAGATGCTGACATTAACTGTATTTATGAAATAATTTGTGAAACTCATCCTCTGAACCCTGAAGTGTCAGGGTCATCCTACTCTCTTCTGCACAGTGAGGTGGCACCAATGAACAATGACATTTTCATTGAGAACATAACCACAGAGTAGTAACATGGAAGTGGTATGAGGAGGCTGGAGCAGAAAATGTGAGCTGGATAAGACTTGAGCATATACGATTTAGTCTGCTTGCCTAATCCCTTCTTGTACTGTTTATCTAGTGCATCAACTCTTCTTGAAACATTTAAAAGTCTCCAACAGAATCAATGTCCATCAACAAACTTTAAGTGTATGGAGTAATAAAAAGTCTATAATCTTAAAAAATCCCATCCATTTCTGTTTTTTTCTTTATAATTCATTTATGCTGCTTTTCACATGGTTTTGTGTTCATACTGTTTAAATATTTAGGCAAAATTATATGTAGTTTAACTATTTGTTGGTAAAAATTAACAGCACATAAACTTCTTTAATGACTTTTGCAGCAACTACATCACTTTCAGTTTGTTGTGTTCTTTTTTATGTTACATTATCCTGTGTACTCAATTTATACTTTCCTTTTGGGCATGTTATTCTGATAAATTTGTAATATCCAAGCAGGTGGGATTGTTCATTGCTATTAATGTATTTTTGTTGGATTGTGACCTAATATAAAAGCCTATAATTGTCTTATGTTTTATAGAATGTATTAATAGTTGCTGTGAGGATGGGACATCCTTAGGAGCTCCAAACCCAGGCCACACAATCCAGTGTCTCCAGGCTGCTGGTTTTCAGTTACCATTGTTGTCAAGCTGCTCGTTTTTAATTTGAGTTGATTTTTGGTAATGATGTAAGATAGGGGTCCAATTTCATTCTTTTGCATGTGCATATATAGTTTTTCGAACACCATTTATTGAAGAGATTTTCTTCATCATGTATTCTTGGTGCCTTTGTTGAAAACAGGCTAACCATATATGAGTGGGTTTAATTCCGGGCTCTTTATTCTGTTCCTTGTATACCTGTCATTTTGCATACTAATACTAAACCATTTTGCTTACTATAGGATTGCAATGTAGTCTGAAATCAGGAAGTATGATGTCTCCAACTTTGCTCTTCTTAATAGAGATTACTTAGCTATAATGGTGTTTATTTTGTTTAGTGTGTGATTGAGCTCAATGTAGTTGGATGCTAATTAATGCACAGTTTCTTTTAAAATGTTTTAGCAAATCAGGGCTCTCAAAATATGTAGCATTGTGCAAATGTATTGTTGCTGGTACTGGTATTTTTTTCATTACTTTGTTTACAAATCAATCAATGCAACAACAGAAATCAATTTGAATCCAGGCAAGGAGTGAACTGAGTCATGATAGAAAGATCCTTGAAATGGACAATGCTGTCATTGACGAAGAAGATGAAGACAGCGGAATCACAGCCTATACTCTCAAAAAGAGAAAGTGAAACTGAGGATAAGATAGATCAGAAGATGTTAGTGAGATGGATACTGGAAACAACCTCTTGGACAGAATCTTCTCTCAGTGACTCAAACTTTAGTATTAAGGGTGTCAGTAGAATGTCAGTGTCTTTAGAATCCCATTGTTTTTTCACATCAAATATGTTATGTTCACGTGAACAGATAATAGTAAATAGCTACTTCATATAAGTCTCATATGAAGTTACACAGCCTTGTTCTCAGGGAAAAATGTAATATGTCTGCAGTTTTAAAGGTAAAAATCAAAATTATTTAAAGGGAATATAGTGCATTTTACAATTTTGTTTACATTTTGAAAAAGAAAATTACTGGCAATGGCTTATTTAAAAATAGAACCTGTTACTTCTCACTTTGCTTCTGATCTCTGTTTACATTATTTTATGAGCCCGTGTTAATTGTCTTTATTGGGCATTACCATTGGAGGATAAAGCTATGTCATTATAACCATATATATATAATCTTTATTATTTTCTCTTTATGTGCATTGTTTGTTTCTTTTCACTAGCTCTCACCAAACCGAGCACTTGAGATGATTCTGATGCAGTCTTCTTGTGTAACACAAGATTTAGGCATGATAATTTTACGATTTGTAAAATGAAACCTCAACTTTTATTTCACCTTTGCATGCTGCTTATTCAGTCTTTCAGTTAAATAAACCTATTTACATTTCCTGTACAAGTCTGTAACTTTTCTTTATCTTTCTGCTTCTCTTACTAGTATATTAATGAATCTGATATACCCTCAAAACAAACTGAGCTAATAAATTATATTTTCTTAATTTTATTTGTAATACAACACAAGGGTAAAATGATCATACAATTTCAGGAGGTTGAGGGTTTGGAGTCCAATTCAGAAACTCAGATTTTTTGACATAGATCTTCATCTAGCTGATCTCCTGTTTGCAAAACCTTGAAATTCACTGGTCAATGTTCATCATCTCCTTCTTTAGTAACAAATCTGGGGGTAATTTTTTTTTGTTAAGTGGCTGAAATACCATAAAGACTCTTCTGACATGTAGGAATGGTACATGGATATATACAACATTTTCACAGTGGGATTATAATCACAAAATTTAAAGAGAGTCTTAAAAATAGAACATCACTTTCTGAGTCAAAGCAGTAAATTGTATCTAAGTTTAGCAACAAATAATCATATTTCTACATTCTGATGCCACACATTCTATTTGACATGCATTTTATATATTCTTAATAAAGTTATTTGTTTCAAAATTGTTTCAATAAATCTACATTTTACTAAAGCTATATATTTTCAATAAACTTCTTCATACATTCCTCTTAGACAGATTACATATTTTCACAGCAATTTAACTACTTTTTATTTGATTTTTTTCCCCCATACACCCAACCATTTGGGTATTACATTCTTGGCATAATATTGCTTATCTCTGTCCTTTGAAATGTGCTGACCTTGAAATAACACACTATCTTCGATTTTATTTGACCAGGTAATGGGTTAAATGAGTTAAATGAGGTTATCACTTAATTTCAGCACTAGCCTTTATCTAACTATTGTTTACAAAATGTATGAATTCCTGTTTTTAATAGATTCATGAAAATTGCATTGTCGATATTAGTTTAAATTAACAAATTAAACCCAAAATTATTTTTATATATTAATGTCAAATTATCTGTATGCATTTTTTTCTGCCTAAATGCAGGACTCCATCCATTAATAACATCATCTTTTTCTTTTTTGTTGTTTATATAAATCCCTGTGATCCTTGAATATTGATTCTTTCACTCCTTCCAACTTGTTTGCTTATTTTCCAATTTTGTGATGCTCACAGGTTTTTTGAGCTATTCTCTATTTGGCCTTATGGAATCACTAATGAAAACATTGACCAAAGAACAGCCTAAAGGCATACATTTCACACTTCCTTCGTTAATTTTAAGAAATAAATTATCAAAAACCATTGAATAAGGCAAAATATCCCTTGATATGTTTACATTTGGGGAATATGATGACAGTAAACATTCAAGCGAAATAAAGGCCTGGGAAAATTAGGAAAACAGAAAGCAATATAGACAGTATAGCAGAGGCAAAAAGAATGTTACATTCATAGAGGAGAGTTTAATAATTATTGTCAGATTCTAAAGAAAGAAGTAAATGATAAAAATCACACTTAATATAATAATTAGAAGTCTCAATACTTTTGCAATTTAAATTGCATTTGAGTTAAAGAAAATAAAAAATATTTGGAACATTTTTCACATAAATTCATTAGACAATAAAAGCAAGAAAATATGATAAAAATACTTTTACATTAACGATGGGTTCAAGAAATAATCAAAATGTACATAAGAAGCATATGTTTAATACATTAAAAATTAAGCAACATAATTTGTGATAATAGCTCCAAAATTTAGAAATATTTGTAGACTTTGTAAATAAAACTAATTAAATGTTAGGCAAGCTGAATTAGAGAGCAGAGAATATGGCTCAAAATATGATATATCTAAAAGCCCAAATCTCAGAATAAATGGAATTCATCTCTTAAATATTGCTTGTATTCCTAAGTTTTACTGGAAATTAAATTAGTTAATTGAAAGAATATAATATTAGTATTTACCTGTGAAAGGTCCTGGTCTTATATATGATTCCATTAAATACATAGGACACTGAAAGCAGAAAGAAACCTGCTGAGCAGTAGCCAGCTGGTGCAGAAGAACGTATGTGAGCCACTCAGTGAAAGAGCAAACCATCTCTGAGAACAGCCTCATCATTTTGATGCAGAGCCTCCAGGGCCAGGTAACTGCTGTGGGGTGAGAATATGGCCCACAGGTGCACATACAACACCAATGTTTTCAGGAACATTCATCTGACAAAGGTCACCTACATGGACTGTTAAGAACATTGGATGATGAATCTGCATGACCTCTTTGTGACAGGCAATAAGGTCAGCTATACCACATCTCAGGTGATTTGAACATCACAGCTCTATCAGGTGCAACTTCAGCAGCAAGGGTAAGGGAAGGGACATGTGGAATTACCCTTCAAAAACTCTAAGTGTGGCTGTCTCCTTGTCAAGCCCTGGCCCGCTCAGTTTCCTCCAGAGCTCTACTAAGCCACCTCCCTGTCTACCTCCATATTAATGATGCTTAGCCTTAATGTTAAGATTAATTTTAATTGATTTTATTGTCAATTGATAGAAGATTTCTATGGTCAGGAAATCCATGAGCCTATTGTAAATAACATGTTTTGTATTAATCCATTGAACATTAATCTACATCTTTTGAAACGATGTACTGGTTGAACTCATTGCAGCAACTGAATGTGTGTGCATGCTGCTTTGGGTGCATGTGTCAGTCTGGAAGAGTGAAAGTGAGAGAAGAATTAGAAAATTTTGAGGAGAAGTGAAGGGAATAGAAGGAGAGCTTCTGTAACTGATGCATTCTAATCTGATAGCAGTTTTCTTGAATTCACACTTTTGCACAAACTTGCACTTACTAAGGAATATATATGCATGTGAGGGATAAGGGAAATAAAAGATAGGGAGTTTAAGTTGCAATGAAATCTATAGTCCTCAAATTTGCTTTAAGTATCTCCCTAGGAGATAATTAAATAAGTTAAAATGGAAGTCTATTTTAAATTTAAAGCATTTTTGACATATATGATATATAATGTCTTAAAATCATAAATAGTGGAAAAGAATGCATGAGAAAAAATAAATAGACAATTGCAACTATTCTACACGCCTAGTTTCATGTGATATTGTGACATTTGTGTCTAAACAACGAACCCCATTTGTTCCCTAAGATTTCATTACAATTTTTTGAGAACTCACTAAAGATACAGAAGAATTAGATGAAAGTTCCATGGTATTATTTAAGTTTGGTAATCTACCTTATACCTAATTGGATACATGCTTCAGTATTACAGGACATGATTACTGAGAAAAGAAAAAAATGTTCTAATGAAAAACTGGAGGCTTGAACCAGCCTTTGACAGTTCATCAAATACTCTATTTATTTTGGAAAATTAACCAAGCTATCACAGAAATGAGGGGATTCTTTTCTTGGTAATTATATTCTGTATAGCCTTCTTTACTTCCTTATTCCTGAGGCTATAGATCATAGGATTCAACATGGGGATCACTACTGTGTAGAACACTGAAACCACTTTGTCCTGATTCAGGAGGTAGCTGGAACTGGGTCTCAGATAAGTGTAAATGGAGGTGGAATAGAACAGCATTATAGCTGTCAGATGAGAGGCACATGTGGAGAATGCTTTGTGTCTCCCTTCCCCTGAATGCATACGAAAGATGGAGAAGAGAATGTAGGAGTAGGAGGATAGGATGGCTAGCAGAGCTCCAATCATATTCACACCAGCAAAAGTGGAAAAGATACTTTCATTCAGCTGTGTGTCAGAACATGAGAGCTTAAAAAGTGGAGGGCTGTCACAGAAGAAGTGGTGAATGACATTGGAACTGCAGAATGGCAAGCTGCTTACATAACTCGTGTTAACCATGGAGTTCAACAATCCTGCTGTAAAAGCCCCTGCTGCCATTTTAAGGCAGACTGTCCTGGACATGATCGAGGAGTAAAGTAGAGGGTTGCATATGGCCATGTAACGGTCATAGGCCATTAACCCAAAGAGGATGCATTCAGTTGTGGCCAAGGCGATGAAGAAGTACATCTGCAGGAAGCAGCCAGTGAAGGAAATGGTTTTCTTCTCTGATAATAAATCTACCAGCATCTTTGGGGTGATGGTGGATGAATAACAAACATCCACAAAAGACAGACCAGAGAGGAAGAAATACATGGGTGTGTGAAGTCGGGAGTCAATCCTGATTAAGAGGATCATCCCAACATTCCCCAAAACTGTAAGCGTGTAAATCACAAAAAAGACCAAAAAGAGGCTGACCTGTAGCTCCAGCGTGTCTGCTAATCCCAAAAGGATGAACTCAGTCAGTGAAGTATAGTTTTTTCTCATCATTTATTACAGATTTAGTCTGCTTAATCTTGCACTGTGTGTAAATATTTCCCTCTCCAAAGCTTACAGGAAATAGTAGAGATGTTAATGAGGCTATTTACACATCGAAAACAAAACAGCCTAGGATAATACACCATACTAAATAGAATGACTAAAGTAAGAGGAAGATTAGGTGACAAATGGATAAGCATTTGAATTTAAAAAGCAATTGTCTGTATTGAATCAAGGTAGCAGATCTCTCAAATCACTGCTCTAAGTCCAAATATTTCACTTCAGTTCCTGCAAATGCAACATATGTTGTTGTATTCTTTCTCTACCATCCCGCATGCAAAATGCAAAGGATAGAAATATCTTTGCCAAAGTCTCTCCCATTCTCTTAACAAGTATGTGAGTTTAACTCAATTGTATTTTTTTCTTCTCAAGACCACTCTGTATATTCTTCAACTCCAAAATTCATGTATTGCTTCCCCGAAATCACTCTTGTGTACCCCGAGCAGCAAAACCAGTGACCGTTTCAAATAACCAATATTTTGACATCCATCATATTCTTAAGAGTGATTTATTTTTTTAAGAGTGGCACCTGAGCTAACAACTTTTGCCAATCTTCTTTTTTCTTTTTTTTCTCTTCTTATTCTCCCCAAAGCCCCACAATACATAGTTGTATATTCTAGTTGTGAGTCTCTCTGGTTGTGCTATATTGGATGCAGCCTCAGCGTGGCCTGATGAGCAGTACCATGTCCATGTCCAGGATCCCAACCAGTGAAACCGTGGGCTGCTGAAGTGGAGCACATGAATTTAACCACTGGGCCATGGGGCTGGCCCTTTAAGAATGATTTTGTAGTGTTATAAAAATGAACCAAAAAATTGTTCTCATTACAAGGTATGCTATCAAGTTAATGTCATGTGGTAGCAGAGAAGTACCTGTCCACTGCAGTGAAAAAAGCACCAGATCCTTATGTCTTCCTTCCCAGCGTCTTACTTGTGTAGTCTATTTTCTTTTTTATTAGAGTTCTCAGTGAGAGCTTAAAAATAAAAATAAGAAAATAGTTATTTTTTAAATGAAATGAAATTCAGTAAAAATTTGAATTACCTATTTGTAAAGATTTGAGACATCTTCTGAGTAAATACATGTTGCTGCACTTTTATTTTGTTTTCCTTGAAGAAGATTGAGCAACCATGGGGAGTAGATTATAGCTTTTAATTGTGAAGTCAATTCTCTAAAGGTAGAAACTCCAGTCTCAAAAGAATAAAATATGATCACATGTGAACATATGAAATCAAACGTTATGTGGGGCTTGCATCATAAAGTGCTTCCTGATCTCTATGTTACTTTAAAGTCTTTTGCCAGCATAAAAACATAATAATAATTATTGGCCATTTTCATTGCCTCCCTTTCTATCTTTAGCTTATTCCAAAAGGGTACACAGCCCACTACCAAATTATCATTCTTCTCTTTGCCTGTTTGTGTGTGTATGTGTATGTCAGGGTAAATTTAAGCTTCAACTCAACTCTGTTATTGAATGATCAATGAGAGCGAGAAATTAACTAAATCATTGCACAATATTTAAATAAATATTTTCCTGGGAGAAATGGGGCAATGGATAAGAAAACCTAAGATCCTTTGTTCCCTTTTATGATTTAAGAATTTTATTGGCTCTTTGCAATTATTGTCTATGATTCTGAGCCTGGAAGAGAGTGAAACTATAGATTTTCCAGATCAATTATGCAAGCAAAATGAGGTGAAATAAAGTACATTGGGTGTCCATATGCACGGGGTGTTTTTGCATAGAAAACTCATAATGCATTGAGTACTATATTACAATTTTCCATTTAAGTTCTTAATTAATCCTTACATCAGTCTTTGAGGTTGACATTATTTTACACATTTTGCAGATGAGGAAAGAAAGACTTCAAGCTATTGTGGGGGCCTGGAATTGGCCACCCCAAGATATGTCTGTTTGGCATGATGATTATTTGGGGCTGGTTACTTTGCAGACAGGAAAGCAATTGAAAAGTAGAATTTACTTACCCTTTGTAAGAGACATTTACATTTAAAGGAAATCTCTATCTGTAAAGATGTCTCCCTCTCTGTACCAGGAAGAAGGGGAGATGACCTCATCTCTAGAAAATCTTAATCAATGGGGAAGGCAAGGACTTAAATCTGCATTTGTTTATTGCGCTTGTCTGGTAATCTCCTGTAACTGAGTCCCCCACCCCCAACACCCTCCTTTGTCTTTAGCTGGATATGATATTTAAGCTGGTGGTTACAGCCATTTTGGTGAGTTTCTCAGCTTGCCTGAGCCTCTCCCATGTATACATTGACAAATAGAAATGGCAAGAAATAGGATATATTGGAGTACATGAGGAAGCCATTTGGTGTAAATCTAATTCAGCCTGACTTTTTTTTTCCAAAAGGACCTGACTGTGGCCATTGAGCATGCATTGTGTATCTGCTTTAAAACATTTACTATGTCAAGAACAAATGACCTTAAGATAAAGGTGCAACTTCCCCCCCACATTGGCATTTCCTTAAGGATAAGCATTTTTCCTTAAGCTAGAAACTGATGGCTGCACTTACCTTTGACCACCCAGCTCAAGACAACAGACCTGCTACCCTGCTGTGTTCACCGAGACAGCAGAACTATCTGCTGTCCCCATCAATTGCTGTGCCGACAGAGCAGTCTCATGACTATTGTAAAAGGGACATTTCAATCCTATGTGAAACATCCTGTTTGGGGGTATATAACCACTCTGTGCACCCCACTTCTTTGGTGCCATTTCTTCCTTTGGGAAGAAAGGCCCCGGGCCATGGTCCTCAGATTTTAGATAAAGCTTTGTTTAATTTTCTCTTGCTATTCTGTCTCATGTGAATTTAATTTGTTCTCTGGCCAGAAGAACCCAGAGAGGGTAGAGGAAATATCTTCCTCCCCTGCACTATGAAATGACTTTCCCATGGATAAATAGTTAGGAAGTAGAAGAATTGACTTAAGAACAATCTTCAGCAGAAAGAATACTTAAGTTACCTAATTGTTCTGTCCAGTTCCATTTTATTTTAGTCACTTAGAAGATTATAAGTATATGCAAACATGTGCATGTGCATAAATACACATATGCGCACATATATATGTGTCTTATGTGTGTGTGTGTATCTTCCAGTAAATCCAATCTTCCAATCATCAGAACAGGTAGAGTAATTCTGCATCTAAAGGAAGATCTGTAAAATCATACAAGATATCATTAAAATTTTGGTTTGTAAAGATTGCATCATCCCATTAAAAACTACCCCGGATTTACATCTATCAAATATATAATATGTATTTGCTAATGTGTGAAAGTTAATCAACAATTTGAGAAGTGGAAGTACTTAAAAAGAGTTTGTAATTGAGCAAACAGAAATGTGAATGAAGAGAGACAGGAGGAGAATCAGTATGGTGAGTT
This sequence comes from Equus asinus, assembly GCF_041296235.1. Lineage (NCBI taxonomy): Eukaryota > Metazoa > Chordata > Mammalia > Perissodactyla > Equidae > Equus > Equus asinus. The sequence goes on from NC_091806.1 coordinate 21,672,340, forward strand.
ATCACGGAATGAAGGGAAGGAGAGAATTTATGAAGATAGAAGATCCTTAAACCCTAAAGAAAACATGTATCAAAAAGGAGACTGAATTTATTGAACAAAAGATTAAAATTGAAAATCTTGAAAGAAGTTTCATTCAGGAATAAGCAGAAAGAAAAATAAATAAAAAAATTCAATTTAAAAAATGGTTAAAAATGATAAAACAATATGTTAGAAATTGTCAGTTTTTTAAAGTCAGGTTTACTGTGCCATAGTTTTCCTGAAGTAAATTATCATCATTTTTAGGTGTGTGGTTTGGTGGATTTTGACAAGCACAATCTTGTAACTAAAACTAAAATCAAGGCAGAATATTTTGTCCAGCCTGATAAATTCCATTATGACCCTTTATAGATAATTCTATCCTTCCCCTAGCCTCTGATAGCCACTGGGAAACCATTGGTATGATTCTTTTTGGCGTTTCCAGAATGTGATCTAAGTGGAATCACATAATTGTTGGAGGAGGTCATCAGAGGACGTGACTTCCAATTGACCCATGTAATGGGCCCCAGGAATCAAACACTCCTCACCCCCACCCTTGTCATTGAGATGTAGATTCCACCTAGTAGTTCTGTGCTAGTAGCCATTTCAAGGATGCAACCTTGAAAGAGTAAGTGTTGTTGAGAATATCTGGACTGAATACAAGACTGAACCCCATTAAGTCCTCTATTTGTACTTTTAAGATTTGGCAAGCAGGTGGGGAGATCTACTCATCTTGCAGTCACTCAAGACAAGACTCTTATATAAGTTCCCTTGCTTAATAAGGCTGTCACTTACCCATCTGGAGTGCTCTGGCTCTTTCTTCAGTCTCTTCTTGCACTACTTGTGGGACCAGTTTGTGAACTAACAACAGTGTGTAGCCTTTTGAGTCTGGCGTCTTTCCCTCATTGTACATTTGAGAATAAGCCATTTTGCTGCTTTTACAGTATCAGATTTTTTTCCCTCCTATAACTAAGTACAAGTATATTCTATAGATATATCATCAGCTGATGGCCATTGGGTATGTTTCCAATTCAGAACAATTATGTCTAAATCTCCTCTTTGCATGGACTTATGATTTATTAATCTTAGTTACAAAGGAGTAAAATTGTTGGAACCCATGGTAAGTATAAGCTATTTAAGAGACTGACAAACTTTACCAAAATTGTGTTGTTTTGTATTGACATCAGCAATGTTTGAGAGTTCCACTTGCTTTAAATCATCACCAGCAGTTGACATTTTCTTTTTTGTCTTTTATTTTTTAAAGTTTTAGCTATTCTAACAGTTAGGAATGTATTTCTCACTTTGATTTTAATTTGAATTTCCATAATGGCTAATCATTTTGAATATTTTTCCATTTGCTTATTTGCTATTTTTATTTCTTCTTTGGTGAAATATCTGTGAAAACCTCTTTCTTATTTTATTTTGTTATTTGTTTTATTATTATTGAGTTATAAAAATTTCTTATATATTCTGGCTGTAGGTCCTTTAATGGATGTGCACTTTGACAATATTTTTTCTAATCTGTGGCTTGGCTCTTCTATTTTAAGGTATATTTTTAAAAACAGATTATAATTTTGATTAAATCCAGTTGATTAACTTTTACTTATGCATTTCTGCTTTTTGTGTAATATCTGAGAAAAATATTTCTAGCCCAAGGTCAAAAGATTTTCTCCTATGTCTTATTCAAGAATTTTTATTAAGTTTTATATTCAGGCTTATCCCTTTTCCCTTGATTTTGGAATATGATTTTATATGAGTTATGGTTCTTTACTTGCTTCCTTCCTTTCTGTCTCTTCCCTTCCTTCCTTCCATTCTTTCTTTCTCCATCCCTCACTGTCTCTCACCTTTTTCCTTTCTTTTTCCTGTTTTTTTTCTTTTTTAGCAAATTGATGTCCAATTGATCCACTATCAATTTCTTTTTCAAAAGATGATCCTTTTTTCTGTAAATTTACTTTGATATTTTGAAAGATTAATTGGCCCTATATGTGTGGATCAATTTCTGAACACTATGCTGCTCTTGATTACCATAGCTTTTTTGTACATGTTGAAATCAGGTACTGCGTCATGCAAAATATTTTCCAAGATTTTGGCTATTTTTTGCCTTTTATTTTAACTATTTCATTTCAGACTGTAAATTTCTACAAAAGGGCTACAGGGAGTTGATTGGTATAGCTTTGTATCCATAGATCATTTTGGAGACAACTGATGTCTTAACAGTAATGGGTCTTCCAGGCCATGGCCACTGTACATCTCTCCATTTATATGGTTCTTCAGTTTCTCACATCAATATTTTGTTGAAAGCATACAGTTCTTGTACATATTCCATTAGATTTACCCCTAGATATTTCATGTTTTGATGCTATTGCAAATGGTAATTTTTACATTTAAAATTTTGAATGAAGGTACTATTTTTTCTCATGTCCAAACTTTATTCTGTTTTTCTCTTGCTGTTTTTCTTTTTTTTTTTTCTTTTTGCCTTGTTGCACTGCTAGAACCACCAGTACAATGCAGAATGTAAGTGGTGAGGGCATGGATTATTCCCTTGCTTCCTACAATGGAGGAAAGTATTCATTCTTTTATCATTAAGTATTATGTTAACTGTGGGGTTTTTGTTATATGCTATTTATCAAGTTCAGGAAGTTCTATTCCTAATTTGCTGAGATATTTTGTTATAAATAAATGTTGGATTGTGTCCAATAATTTTTTTCTGTATCCATTGAGATTCTTTTTTCTTTTCGAGAATGATAATATAGTGAATTGCATTGATTTATTTTTAATGTTAAAGCAAATTTTTATTCATGGGCAAATCTTACTTGTTAAACATTTTCCATTTGCTCTAAGTTATTAAATTTATTGGCCTAAAATTGTAAGTAGAATTCCATTATTGTCCTTAAGTTGTATTGATATAAAATATTAATTTCATAAATGTCTCTAGCGATGTTCTCTATTTTCTTTCCTAACAATGTGTGACTTCTTGTTTTCTCTTGAATGGTGTGCCTATCAGCCTAACGGTTTTCTAATCTTTTCAAAGAAACTTCTTTTGGTTTAAGTGGTTTACTCTATCAATTCCAATGTCAGCACTTATCTTTAGTACCTCCTTGCTCTTGCTGGCCTTGGAGTTAATATCATCTTCTTTGCCCACTTCTTAAAATGAAAGCTTTCGATATTGATTAAAAACCCTTTGTGATTTATAATATAAATATTTAATTCTATAAATTTTCTTCTAAATACTGCTTTAACTATGTTCTATGATTTTTCATATGTTGCGTTTCTAATTTTTTTAAATAAAAATTATATTTTATCAAATTAAGAAATTTTAATATCCAATCTGAAAGTTATAATTTAAGTATGCTTTCATTAATATCCATGTTTAATGAACTTCTCTTAAGAAAATTTAGCAACTTGTTTTTCCCCTAAAGACATCATTAGGTGCACCTTAACTGATGTGACTTTTGTTTCTCTCCAGACCTACACTTCCACAATTTATGCTCTGAATGGAGAGTTTTCTTCTTCCACATGAAAGAGGGTAGTTGTGTTGAGCCATTTTCATCTATCAAATATGAGAATCTACTTTATACTAATTATAAGATTACATTCTTGTAATGAACCCTAGACTCAGGCTCTCCATTGAGCAGGATGATGTGGGGTCATATTTGGAAGTAGGTGAACCCGTTGTTAAAATCCATTGCCCTATGTATTTGATGTACTTGCACTTTTGCCTGCATGAGTATACTCATTTACTGCTTCTCTTTTTCATTTAGCTTCTCTGGCTAAAATTGAGTAAGAAAGTCAGATCAAGCCAGCTCCAAACAATAGCTCTACAAGGAGGTATGCCTTAGGTCCATGCAAGAAAATGGTTCAGCTTTGGAATGGGCCATTCTATTGGGCTTCTTTTCAGGGTACACTTTCCATCATGGTTTTCTTGAAGCACTTACTCAGGAATTATTAAAATTTATAAATCGAATTCCCATTGGCTAATAAATTGTGTTTTTATTTCTTCTATTTTTTAGAATCTAAATGACAGGAAGTGTGAGTATAAAAAAACCTTTATTAAATATGTTTGGGGGTGAATGAAGTCTTCAACAAAAAAAGCCTCTGCAAGGCAAAGTAAACCATGGCAAAATGCAAAGACAACACATCAACTAGGATAAAATATTTGCAAATCAATTATCAGAAAAAGGGTTGATCTCCAAAATATAAAGAACTCATACAACTGAACAACAACAGCAAAAAACAAACAACTCAATAAAAAATTCAGGAGGATATGAACAGACACTCTTCAAAGGAAGATATACAGATGGCCAACAGACACATAAAATAATTCTCAACATCACTAATTATTAGGGAAATGCAAATTAAAACTTTAATGAGATACCATGTCACATGAGTCAGAATGGCTATAATTACCAAGATGAAAAATAACAAATGTTGGAGAGGATATGGAGCAAAGGAACACTCACACACCGCTGGTGGGAATGCAAACTGGTGCAGACACTATGGAGAACAGTATGCAGATTTCTCAAAAAGTTAAAAATAGAAATACCATACAATCCAGCTCTCCCACTACTGGATATCTATCCAAATAGCTTGAAATCAATGATCCAAAGAGATTTATGCATCCCTATGTTCATTTCAGCATTATTCATGATAGCCAAGATGTGGAAGCAACTCAAGTGCCTATCTACAGATGAATGGATAAAGAAGATGTGGTATATATATATACAATGGAATACTACACAGCCACAAAAAAGACAAAATCGTCCTATTAGCCACAACATGGATGGACCTTGAGGGTATGATGTTCAGCGAAATAAGCCAGACAGAGAAAGACAAATACTGCATGATTTCACTCATATATGGAAGATAACAAATACATGGATAAAGACAACAGATTAGTGGTTACCAGAGGGGAAGGGGGTTGGGGGGTGGGCTAAAGGGACAAAGGGGCATATATGTATGGTGATGGATAAAAATTAGACTACTAGGGGTCAGCAAGATGAAGTGCATTCAGGAATTGATAAACATAATGTACACCCAAAATTACATGATCTTATTAACCATTATAATCCCAATAAAATTAATTGGAAAAAATCAATAAAAATACTTAATGCATTTTTTTTTAGCCAAACATGTATATGGTCATTTCTTGGAATTTGGTTCTGTTAATTTCTTATGACAGTCTTTCACTGCAGTAATACTTAAAGGATGCACAAACATGAAAATTTAGTCTCCCTTTCTCCCTGATTTATGAAGATATCCAAGAAAATTCAAATTAGGCATCATTAGCTTCATTTCTTTAAAAAATTTTAGTTCTTTATTTTTATGAGATATTTTCCTCATATGGCATTCTCTTTATAGAGAAATGCTATTTTTTAATGTTTCTCCTCTATACTCACCCAAAAAGGCATATAGTGTCTTTTACATGCTAATTAAGATCTTCCAGTGTCCAGAAAAACAAGGATCAGTTATAAGACTATAAGACAGGTGACGTTTGGTTGAGGTAAGACTAACATTATGTATTTATTGAAGAATAAATTTATTCTTAGATGACTGTCTAATATGTATCCTTGAATATTTAACTTTCATATGTGTGATATAGTCCAAAATTAGGAAATCTCAATTATTTCTTTTAAGCCATATCTTTAGCTTCATGTCTTTATCTACAACTTCTATAAAGGCTTACCTATGAGAAATCCAGATGCTTCCCCTAACTCTGAAACTATAGGTTGTACAGTCTGTAATGAAATTTGCTGTCATTTCAACTCCTGCTAAAAATGTCAAGCGCAGTCCTAGTGTCTGCAAAAGTTACCAATAGTGAAGGCACATTTCAAAAGGCAATTTTTGGGGCCCGCCCGGTGGCGCAGCGGTTAAGTTTGCACGTTCCACATCTTGGCGGCCCGGGTTCACTGGTTCGGATCCCGGGTGCAGACATGGCACCGCTTGGCACGCCATGCTGTGGTAGGCATCCCACATATAAAGTAGAGGAAGATGGGCATGGATGTTAGCTCAGGGCCAGGCTTCCTCAGCAAAAAGAGGAGGACTGGCAGTAGTTAGCTGAGGGCTAATCTTCCTCGTAAAAAAAAAAAAAGGCAATTTTTTGTTCATAAGGAACTATAAGTCAAGATGCATAGTATTTTCTTGGGAATCAGAAAGTTGAGAATAATTATAAATATTAGAATTTTTTTGCCCTTGAAGGTGATTTTTTTGCAGAAAATTCTACTCAATGTCCACCCAATTATTGGCTATAAATTCTATAGCCTTAATTAAAAACTTATTTTCTCTCTCTATAACATATCTAATAGATTTTAGCAATCACTTCTGAGGGGCCTTTAAATAATAATTGCTCTAATTTACAAAATTAGTTAAGTAAACATCTTCAAGTATTTTAAATGGGAGGTGTAAATTTTATATTTGATGTTAATTTAAATTGTAAACTCTTGGAATTAACAAGAAGTAATAGGAAAACAAAATAGTTATATAAATTTGATAAATTAAACAGAGTTAGGAGCTCTTAAGTGTTACAATACTGATAACAAATTTCAACTTAATGCTTTCAAGACTAAATAATTTCATCATATATACTTGATATCAAGGCTTTTACTATAATAAATCAAATTTTATTAAATAATACTAATATAAATAATACCAGATAAGTGCAGATTCCTTGGTAACACATATACAAACTTAGTAAAATGGTCATGATTTTCTTAAAATGTTTTTACACTTAATTTTACATCTTATCATAGTTGAATGAATGTACCCACATATATTGTCATCCCAATGAGGTAATATTATTTCTAATCATAAAACTTAAAAAGGGGTTTGACTTAATCTTCTTTGACCCAAATCTGGATTACAGTTATATACATAATCAATCATCTTTTATCTTCTAAGGAACTCTTGAATGAATTCCACATTTTGTTTATTTTTAACATATGTAAATGTATAATATTTGAACCTGATGGAATAGTAGAAGATGTAAGTATATTTCCCAACAAATGATAAATACATGTAAGATTGATGGGAATCTTAAACTTATAAATGAATTTTCCACTAAACTTTAAAGGCTTTGAAATTAATAGAAGTCTATATTATTTTGTATTATCTAGATCATTAAACTCTTACAAATATCTACAATAACCATAAGGAAGCAGGATTTTGTGACTATTACCCTAAGAGTCATTTCAGTATCACCCAGAAAACCAGTGGCTTTTTAAAGCCATCTACAACTTCTCCACCAGAGGCTTGAATATTTCCCTGGGTTCCAATGTCTTCAGGTTCTGTGCAACCAGCATTTCTCAGCACTTCCCTGATCAGCTGACCCAAATCCAGAGTTCGGCACCTGAGTTCATAATATTTGTCATTCGATGATAAGGCCACACATGCACACTGAGTCCATGAATACAGAAAGAGGTGGGGATAGGGCTGTCTTCTGGAACACAAACTCACTATATATCTGGTAGTTTTCTCATGACTCCACAGAATAATGAGGAGGTGAGGGGGTATATCTTCTCTTTTGAAGACCTCTGACTTATAAACTTTCCCCAAATCCTGACCCTTAACCCAAACTAATTGTGTGGTGTTTGCCTTCACCCTCCTCACCACAATAACTAATTGAAATAGCCATGACTTCTATGACTTTGTCAGACTTGAGGAACATCTTATGGGATTATTTTCTTAATGGGGATATAATGTTCATAGGTGCAAACATTACTGTTCTGCCACTGATGTGTTCTCTTGTGATAACAGGAAAAACAGAAAACAGTAGAGGCTACTACAGCAGTAGCAAATTAATAAATGCTCAGGCAGATTTAGAATCCAACTGGGAAAATTGCCTTGACAGTAACTGAAGTTCTTGGTATTTATTCTATAATAAATCCAATTGCCTTCTATGAAAATAAATATTTTAAGGACTGAAACATTGAATTAATTACTTTCCACAGAAGAAAGGACTGGGAAATCTATCTTTGGGTGGAGGCATCGTAAAGTTTGATACCCCCACATTCTGCAATGTGTCTTTGCTACCGATAGTTTTGTCTTCAATACTATCAGTGACTTGCTTTTTGCTAAGTCCAATGGATTTAATTCTTTAACTTAATAATGTCTCTGAAGAATTTTACACATCTGTGAAAACTTCCATATATTTACTTTTTTATTATTATTTTTTCCTTCTGATTATCTTACGAGGTAATATAGACATTGAATTTCATGGGAGGTACATAACAGATATAGCATTCAGAATATTATAGTCAACTGACTGGGTATAAATCGGGTAGTCATCAAAGGGACACTACAGTTTATGAGATATAGGGTAAGTTCTATATTTTCACATGCCACTTACTCAACTATTACCAAAAAACTACATAAAAGAGAGTTTGAAAGGATAATTTTAAATGATATAAGTGATCATTGTTATCTGATAAAGATGATATTCACTTTTCTTGATTCAGATTTCCACATATCTTGATTTTATTGCATAAGATTGTTGTATACTCATACTCGTTGTATAATTAAACTTTTTTAGAGTTCAACATCAAAGGTAGAATGAACCTTTAATTACAAAAACTTATTCAATTGTATTCATTGAACATGTTAATAACACAATTTATCATTTTCAGCTATTTGTTTATATTTTTCTAATAAACATTTTTAGAGCACAAATCTCTGCAGTTATTGACCAGGTTAATAAAACAGTGTCTGTCACATGGAATAACTTCAATAAATATTTATGGATAAATGAAAAAATAGACTTTATTTTATTTTAAAATATAAATTTAAAAATCTTTGTCAGTTTTATAAATGATTAGATTTATATTTCATCACTTCTCAGATTGTGAACATTTTTTTTTCTTTTTGATGAAGATTAGCCCTGAGCTAACATCTGCCCCAAATCCTCCTCTTTTTGCTGAGGAAGACTGGCCCTGAGCTAACATCCGTGCCCATCTTACTCTACTTTATATGTGGGACACCTACCAAAGCATGGCTTGCCAAGGGGTGCCATGTCCACACCCAGGATCTGAACCAGCGAACCCTGGGCCACCAAACTGGAACCTGCGAACTTGAACTTAACTGCTGTGCCACTGGGCAGGCCCCGAGATGGTGGACATTTTAATGTATGCAATTTATGTAAAGATGAACATCAGGATGCTCATATTTTACACTAATAAGTTTATTCAAATTACTAAGGCAAATGTATATAAAAGTTTTAAATTAAGGATGTAAGATATTTAGGTCCTTTATTTCACCATTTTTGTTGTTGAAAGCATGTGTGTTTTTTTATATATAGAAGAATGAAATATATGTTGATTCACTGAATAACTGTAACATCTATTGATTTCTCTTGAGATTAAATAAGAAATAACATAATTAGGAAATATGCTGATGCTGAGTCCCATATTTTCCCCAGTGCAAAAGGTAGTAATTCACAATTTTCACAGGGATTCATTACACTAAAGTCAAAAAATGTTGTGGAGGAGTCCTCATATCTTTACCATGTATTCATTAATTTTATCTCAGCATAGTCATTGCTTATGGTACTTACCCATTCATTAATAATTGCTCTGCATACTCTTTGAATTTAAGCTAAAAAATGCAGCAAAGATATTTGTTAATGAGGTTCATTGAGCATTCACTTTGAATGGCTAGTCTGTCTCAACAGGTGGCAGCATTAGAACTGCAAATTTGTGAATTACAAAGGTAAAATAAGGACGCTTTAAAAAAGAGTGGGTAGTCACCTTTAATGAAATGTCTTCTTTTACAATAATTCCAAACGTTTATGATTTAGTTGTTTGAATTTTTGCTCCAAAAATTTATCATCGCAAATGGGGTTTTTTAATCTTCCTTTATGTCAATAAAGGTGCAAGGTAAACCAGACAAATTACATTTGGAGATTCAAACATAATTTCAATTCGTAATTAATATTGAATTGACATCCTATAATCAAAGCTAATAAACAGATGTTTAGTGATACTCAATTTAAAATTATGTAAAAGAGGAGCTGGCCCGGTGGCACAGTGGTTTACTGTGCATGTTCCACTTCCGCGCCCCTGGGTTTGCTGGTTCGGATCCCGGGTGTGGACATGGTACTGCTTGGCAAGCCATGCTGTGGTAGGCGTCCCACATGCAAAGTAGAGGAAGATGGGCACTGATATTAGCTCAGGGCCAGTCTTCCTCAGCAAAAAGAGGAGGATTGGTAGAAGATGTTAACTCAGGGCTAATCTTCCTCAAAATAAATAAATAAATAAAAAATAATAAAACATGAAAATTATGTAAAGGACAATGGTGTCCAGTGTTGACAACTGTAGGTAATAATTAATTGTTGGAGGTAGTAGCAGAGAAAAAACAAAACTAAATTTTAAAATATATAAGGAATAAACTCATATAAATGGGTAAAATGACAAATTATAAGAATTAATAAAAGAGTTTGGGTTACTGAATATATGATCAATATTTAATCTGAATGTTATTTGCATTACTTCATCGCTGTAGAAAATATTTAGAGCGTAATTATTTAAAGGAAATAATGTATAATACATAAGGTCCTTAGGAAAATATCCATAATAAATACTGGGTACTTTTTTTTTTTTTTGCTGAAGAAGTTTCACCCTGAGCTAACATATGTGCCAATCTTCTATTTTGTACGTGGGTTGCCACCACAGCATGGCTGCTGACAAGTGGTATAGGTCCACATCCAGGAACTGAACTCAGGCCACCAAAGCAGTGCTTGCTGAATTTAATCACTATGCCACAAGGTTGACCCCTAGATACTCATAACTTTTATGGAGAAAATGATAAAACGACATTAAAAATTTTAAATATGAGCCAGCCCCATGGCTGAGTGGTTAAGTTTGTGCACTTTACTTCGGTGGCCCAGGGTTTCCCCAGTTCTGATCCCTGGTGTGGGCCTAGCACCACTCATCAGGCCATGCTGAGGTTGCATCCCACATAGCAGAGCCAGAAGGACCTACAACTAGAATACACATCTATATACTGGGGGGCTTCAGAGAGAAGACAAAAATTTTGAATAAACAATGTAAATAAACAACAACACCATGTTTACCAGGATGACTCAATATTTTAAAGATATAAGTTTTACAAAATTGGTCTGTCTTGGTGACATTCATTCTTATATACCCTTTCCCCTTTTTACACTTAGCCTACCATTTCACCCTGCATTTACTTCCATTTACATTTCCATTCTATCCTCCAAGTATCAGGCTACCTGGTATTCTTAAAGATTACTTCATGTTCAGGCAATATAGCAACAACAATGTTGAACCTGGTATTATCTTAATGTTTTAATTGGTTAAATTACCCCTAATATTCAAAGGCAATCCAGATTATGAAAACGCACACACACATACATGCACACACACACACATCTGAATTCTATTTACTAATTGCTTCCACTTCTTTTGAGTTCTCACATTTAAATATGTGTATGTTTTTCATAATTACTACCAATAATAATGTAGAAGCACATGGTCATCAACAAGTGGAACTTCACACTCTTTAAAATGAAAACAATATGTATAGCATGCATGTATTTAAATTATGTAAGTATAATAGTAAACCCCAGTGGAGTTCATTTTTAATAATTCAGTTTTTCCTTGTAGAGCCTCATGTAAGAGAGACAAGAACATATGCAACAATTTTCTCTAAAACTTTGAAAAGGCCAAATCTATGAATGCTACAATTTGGAAAGATAGTGCAGCGCCTTGCTTTCCCCAGACCCCTCTTTAGCTGGTTTAATGAGTAGTAGCATTCACAGAATCATTGGGGATTCTATCTTCCAAAGTCCCTGAGCCAAATATAAACACAGTCAGGTAACTAAGAGAAAGGGCCAAGCTTCCTCTCAAAGCCAGGTAGGTGTTGTAGTTATATGTTCTAACAAAATAATTATAAATGCCTTCTTGGGTTTTCAAAAACAGCAACTCTCAACACATGCTGTGAAGGGACAGTGAAGAAAAACCATCTGCCTCAAATCCACTCCAATTATTAAGATAAGTGAAACAGAATTAGACCATTACCAATTTAACTGGCTATCTTGAATTAATTAGTGGGTTTATTCCATATTTCCTCAGGTAGCTCTATCTAAAGCTTTATAAACAATGAAAATATAATTATGGAAATTGCAAGAGGGAGTTTATTTGAAAAAATTCTTTAAAATCTAAGATTGATTATTACAAACTGTTGACTTTTGTTAAATTTGAGAAAAAGAGCAGTGATTTATTTGGCCCCATTACCAGAGCCAACCTTTAAACTCCAAGATTAATTTATGCTACGTGATTGATTTTACAGCAAAAGAAAAATGGCATGGAAGGCAGTCCAGAGGAAAATTAGTATTTATTACATGAAAATCAAGGAAACAAATATGAGATCAGTGAAATAAGAATAAACTCATCTTCAAAGTAATAGATTGTTTTGTTTAAAAACAAAGTCCATCAAGGCAAAGCTATGCAAACAAACCTAAATAAGAAAAAAAGCAAAGGTGAAAAAAAAGTCATCTTAGTCAAAAGCTGTTTGGCCAGCATGACAACATACAGTTCCGTCTCTATTTTCCTTACTTGTTTTACTTTGAATATACAGCAAACATTTAGAGGATATCTATGGTAGCCAATTTTCACGTATTTTCTTATTTAATTTTCACAACTGCCTCTTTAGGAGGGTTTATAAATGAAACTAATAGTTAAGCTAGGAAAAAACTAAGAGTTAGACATGAAGTCACAGCTTAATGTGGTAGAAAGTGACCAGCCATTCTTTTCAACCAGTGAAATTCTGTAAAATGGACATAATCAAAGCTGTCTTTTAGCATGGTTTCCAGTTCTTGAATTGTTGTGGTATAATTTACCTCACACTGATAGTAAAGGGTAGATCTCTAAGCCCATGTCTTCCTTGTTCTTTATTCAATATTAAGGAAGTATTATTCCCAAAATATGAACTGTGGAACACCATATCCATTAATGTTCACTGAAAATAGATTCATTGTCAAATTAACATGAAAAGTACTGTATATTTACTTCTGTTATTGGAAACTTCCAAAGCATACTAGTGTATTTTATATTTCTGTGAGCTTTTCTTAAAAATTTTTAGCCAAGCATTTCCCAAATATATTAGGTATTGTAATCTTACTTTTCAGGTATTCTGGCTTATATGATAAAGCCTAAAATAGGATTAATTTAATGATCTAATTTTTCCTGGGTGAAAAACCAGATCCATGATGCGTATGTGATCTAATGTGCCCAAAGCATGTGCATTGTCCTTAAAATTACATTTGAGACTTTTTGACTGCAAGGATTAAAACATATTGAAAACATTTTCTGATTCAATATTAATGAAAAAAATCTGATATGGACTAACCCAAGCCATGGCATAATAAATGTGAGGAAACCAGAGGATGAATTGATAACTATCTGTTGGAGTAGAAAAGAATGACTTCTTGGAACAAGTGAGTTTTAACAAATGTTTTACATAATGTTGTTTGATGAATGAAAGAACATGTTTGAATTTTTTTCATTCTCTATATTAGACCCTTTTATTTCTCATTTTCTACTTTTATGGATAATCTATAAATTGTATTAAATAATATTATGTATATATGTATATAAACATATATGTATTTCTTCTTTCTTGTTTTATTAATGTGTCACGTATTATTTGTCTCAGTTAAAAGATGTCATAAAGGATAATTTTGCTATATATCTCAAAAATTTACATATTAAATATTGAATTGTTTTGTTGTTTGTTAAGTATTGTACTTCCTTAAGATATAGGTACTTAACCTTGTGTTCTGGAATCTGGAATATACTGGTATCCAGGATCCAGCTCCTGAACTCTCTCTGTTAAACAAACATTTCTCTTAGGAATCTTTAGCGGGATTTTAATTTTTCCAGGGTTCCTTGTTGGTGTGTAATGCCAGTTTATATCCCTGGTGAGACTTTGATCCAATTAAAGTTTTATATCAGGCTAACTTTTCAAACTTGCAAGAAGTGACTTTACTGTGGATTGTTATAATTAAACAAAACTGTGCACTTTTCCATAGATGCTAGTAGATTGAATTCATATATTTCAGATAAACTCTTTGGTTGTCTTCTTTTTCCTCTCATTCCCTGCAGATCCCTCAAAGGGGAGGCAGATAAATGGATAACAGAAATGTCCGTGTGATAACTGAATTCATCCTCCTGGGGCTGGCTGACAACCCTGAACTGAATACTGTCGTCTTTGTGCTGGTTCTCTTGATCCGTCTCATCACTATGGTGGGCAACATCACAATAATCTTGGCCAGCAACCAGCTCTACTCTCCCAAATACTTTTTCCTTAGCCAGATGGCTTTCTTGGGTTTCCGCTATTCCTTAGTCTTCATTCCTTAAATGTTGGTGACCTACATATCAGGACTGAAAGTCATCTCCTATCACGGTTGCCTCCTTCAATATTCCTTTGCCAGCACGCTCCTGACCATCAAATGCTTCCTCCTGGCTGCAATGGCCTATGATTAGTATGTTGCCATTTGCCATCCACTTCACTACAAAGGTCTCATGATCCCCAGGTTCTGCACCCAGCTGGTGACAGCTTGCTACCTACTAGGTTGTGCCAACTCATTCACCCACCCGAGCAGCTTGCTCTGTCTGTCTTTCTGTGTGCCCAATGTCTTTAACCATTAGTTTTGTGATATCCCTTTATTCTTTCAACTTTCCTGTTCTGACACCCAGTAGAGTGAGGTTTTATTTACTGTCCTCTCTGGAACCACATCAGTGACTACCTTTCTGATAGTGGTTTGTTCCTATCTAGGAATTCTTCTCACTATCCTGAAGATGAAATCTACCGGGAGCAGATAAAAAGCCATCTGCACATGTATCTCCCACCTAATGGTAGTGACTCTTGTCTATGGAACAGTGTGATATTTACTTACCTGGGAACTAGCTCCAGCTGTCCACAGGATACAGCCAAAATCCTGTCCGTGCTGTATACCCTTTTGCTGCCAATACTAAATCTTCTGATAAACAGTGTGAGAAACACAGAAGCCAAAAAAGCAATTAAAAGAATTATTAAGAGAAAAATATTTCCTCAGTGACCATGAATTTTCAAGTATAAATATTTAAGGAATATTTATTGATGCTACAGACAGGTACATTGTTAAATACCTTTGGAACTTGTTGGAGAAAAGAAGGATGGTATTTTAAAAGCAGCTTATGTGCAAATATATATTCATTATTGACTTCTGGATAATTATATAATAATATGTGTGTGCATATACATATATATATATATGCAATACATTCTGTCAGAGAGGAGAACATTTTGCTCTACTCTCTTAAGATTACTAATTGCGGTCCTGTGAATGAAACTGACAAAAGACAGATTAACATGAGAAAAGACAAAGTCTATTCATGTGTATGTAAGAGTGCACCAAAAAAGTGTTTTACTCAATAATTAGCGATGGGGTTTATACACCTAATTTAAAAAGGGAAAGAGAGAGGGAATAAAGGGTTCCATTGCAAAAACAAGTGGACTTTTAACGGAACAAATGGGAGATAAGAAATTTTGTGATATTGTTTACGCAGGTGCAAGTGGTCCTCTCTGTTTTCTTCCTGGCAAGGAGAATTCCCCAGGGAGAGAGGATTTACGGCAGCCTCTATAGAAGTTTCTGCCTTTAGTTAGATAAAGGAATTTCTGAAAAAGCTTCTTTCTGCATCTATTGAATCCCAACTCTTTTCCGTTCAAAATAATTATACGCCACTGTGTAATTTGAATCCTTTCAATTCTAAAATTATTATTTTGAATCTCTACTAAATTCCTATATAATAAATTTACACTATATTCTAAGGTTTGGTTAGTTATAAAAGAGGATTTTCAGTTTTTATAAAGGATATAGTAGAACCAGTAGGTGACAATCACACAAACATACAAATAGAAATACATGCACATATCTTGAGAATCGATTCCAGAGAATGGACTTATTCTTCCCTCTCCTTTACAATGCTGGAAGAGCTGACCCATTTTACAGGTGAAGAAACAAAGGATCAATGTAGTTAAAAGCTTACCCAAAAGAAGACAACATCAATATTTGAGAAATAAAATTCAAACACACATATATTCATATACTTACTCACAGGCCTCCTCCCATTTTACATAAACAATAGAATTTCCTGTATGTATTTTGTATGCCATTTTTTATCAGAACTATTAAAATCTGAATACTTAACTTTACAAAATAATTCCATGGGCACAGAAGGGGTTCTTTTTATGGGAACTCCATTTCTGCCAGTTGTTTAACAGAAATACCAAAATGGCAATGCAAAGATCCTCTACTGTATCAGTACTTTGGAATTTGCTAAAAATTAGCCTTTAGAAAACTTCCATAAAACAGTAGTACCATTTAAAAGTGCTAATTTTGTTAAAGAAAATGACGATAGAACCCCATTTTCCTTATGTTCATCATTCCATATAGTGTTTATTGCTCCGCTCACTCAGACATGCATCCAAAAACCTAGTCCAGTACCGTTGTTATCACAATTGTTAAGAAAGCAAACATAGCCTTTGCAATATGTAGGGAACAATGGTTTTCAGTTTGGGAAAAGAGTGTTTATATCTATCAAATGGAAAAATATTTAGCTCATAGCAATAAATCTTCTCTGTTAAAATCTATAAATCTATGGAATCTTATTATTATTACTTAACAATTGAATATATGTAAATTTGTAACAAAGTGAGTTAAAGCAAGTTTTACTTCATTGTCTCTATACGGTCCATATTTTCTTCCAGAATGATCCCATTGTCAAATATTTTAACTGCATATAACCATAACAGCCATGCCTTTTCCAAAAAAAATTAAGCACTGTAACTGTTATAACTAAGTTTTAAAAGCAAAACTAGTATTATGACTTAATAAAGGAATCCTTAGGACATGGCAAGCAGCTGTCTGAATGTTATCACACAATCACAGACTAAAATTTAAATCTACATTGGGGCCACGAAAGCCTCCATCTCCTGGTGTTAATACTTCAGGTTTTAATGTCATATAAAATAATATATGATATAATGATAATTTCACTTTTCTAATTGTTTCCATCTCAATATTTTTTAATAATGAAATTCTTTGACAAAACACATGGAAATATTTTTATTTTGATACTTTGCTAATTTACTTTCCAAAAGACTTATATAAAACCTAATTCTTTCATCAATGCAATTATATTTATTTAAAAGTTTAGTTATTTTACCTAATAGACATAAATAAATAATGAATGGACCTCATAATAAAATCTCAAGAATGCAAGAAAAAGTCAAAACCAATACTGTGAAAATTAATGAAGATACAATGAGCAATCATGTTCTTCCTTCCTCACATTATCACTTGATTTCATGAGAAAAAATTTGAGAACATAGAGTTTTTCTATTCTTTTTACTTGAAAGTGGACTTGAGGACATAGTCATTGGACCAAAATCAAGAAAAGGAAGGCATATTGAATCAAATATAATGGGTAAAATCAAAGGAAATGGGCATTTTGAAATATTATAGAATGACAGACGTATTGTTTTAGTAATTCCATTAAAACTAAGAGGAACCCAGAAGTCTTTAAATATTTCTTACTCAAGCTGTAAATTTGTAGAGCAAATTTTCCCAGTAGTTTTAGGTAGAAATATAAAAGGACAGCAACAATTAACTTGTCAGACCTAGCAAGATGGTTTATACACAAAGATAATTTCTCCAACAATCACTAAGGGACCCTAGTCAAGAAAAGATTTCCCTGAAGTTTGCTGCATCCACGTCTTCACTTTTTGGTGATCTTGTTTGTGACAAAATTTTTATGCTTTTTATTTTTTTTCTTTTGAGGAAGATTAGCCCTGAGCTAACTACTGTCTATCTCCTCGTTTTGCTGAGGAAGACTGGCCCTGAGCTAACATCCATGCCCATCTTCCTCTACTTTATACATGGGATGCCTACCACAGCACGGCTTCTGCCAAGAGGTGTCATGTCTGCACCTGGGATCGCAACTGGCGAACCCCGGGACACCGAGAAGTGAATGTGTGAACTTAACTGCTGAGCCACCAGGCTGGCCTCTATGCTTTATAAAGTTAAACCAGTAATTTAATCTGATTTAATGGCACATGAGTATATGTAGTCTTTTTGTTTAGATCTATAACCAACCTGAAGATATATGTTTGATTTTGTTGCTGTTACAAGCCTCTGTTAGTAGTGCAATGCTAATAATAATATATTATCAATTTATATCTATGTATCTATATATAAATATGTCTCTCTTGCTCTATAAATATATATACATATATATGTATGTCTGCAGTTTGCATGATAAGATGAAGATATTAAGGTGTTAGGTTCTACTTTAATCTACAGAGGGCAGACAATCCTCAATTAATATATGCAGTTATGGATATTACATATTTAAATGTTCCAATTTGTTTAAGTCATTTTGTATGGGAAAGCAACAAGGATGACAAAAATATGTCATATGGAGAAATGTAGAATTGAAAGGGTCAGGGAACAGATTATAATTGTCTCTTATTACTGAAGAAATGTCATGGGAAGAAGGGATTAGATTTGTTTTGTAGGGTTGAAGGAATACACTGGTAAGAATTTTAGAAATAGAAATAAATGCATGTGAAAATGAAAAAAATTTATCTTTAATGATATCTTGACTACTTGAACCTGTAGAAACATATTTCGACTCAATGTAATGAGGTTTTGCAATATATAATATCCCAAGATGGTGTGAGATTCACAGAAGATAAAGATCGCTTGCAAGATTGAAGCCAAAGATGGACAACAACTTGGGAGTAGTAGGGAGCAGCCTGAGTATCAGATGGGTGGTTATGTGTGTTGGCCTCCCAGTGTCATTCCAACAATTAGGCAGTCTGCTGATGGCTATGAAATAGATTATAACTTACGAATTTCGAAGAGCTCACAATGGCCTCTTGTTTGGCACTATGTTCTTTTGTCATATAAAACATAGAAATTTATAATTGAACGGGACCTTATAATCTGTTATTCTGATGAGAAAACCAAGTACTGAATAGAGGAAAATATATATATATATATTTTATATATATATATATATATAAAATGGGTTATATTTTATATACATACACACACACACACACACACATATATATACACAGTAGGCCTCATTACTCATTGGGTAATTAGTGGCATTCTAGTTTTCAGCCTAGTTCTCTTTTTATTGCACAGTACTACAAAGCAATTTGTTCAAAAGCTAATTATGATAACTAAGAAAGCTGAACATTCCACATAGCAGCAGGCTCCTGTATCGTTTGCTAGTTTCTGTCCTTGTTCCACACATATAGGTTTTTCTTCCATATCATTCAGTCTTGCTAAAGTTTGGGGTCATCTCAGAGATCAACCCAAGTACTTATTAAAAAAATAATACATTTGGTACCCACTCCTCTTTCACATTTTGAAATGAGGCTGGATTTGCCAGAGAAGCCTATAAGGAAGACATCGATTATTGGATAACATAAAGGCCTCAGGTGATCCTAGTCTTCCTATCTGGCCATGCCATTGAGTCCCAGGAGGTGTGGCTTGCCCCTCTAGTGTGAGGCTGAGTACATAGTGGGCACTTACTCCTCCTGGAAGCAGCTGTTGGTACAGCTCAGGAGTAGGCATGTCTTAGCCACTGCTCCCTGGCCATCCACCATACACTTGATCATCAAGGAGCCTGGAATGTGATGGCCTCTGAGCATGTTCCCAGCCCCCAGCCTCCACTCTGGTCCAAGACTCAGCTCCAGTCCACCTGAGAGGTCTGCTCTGCACAGCAGCCCTTCCCTCTCCCCTCCCCTTCCCATTCCCCTCCTCTTTCCCTTCTCTCCTTCCCCTCTCTTCCCCCTTACCTGTCCCTGCCTCTCCCCACCCCTTCACCCCCATCCCCCAGCTCCCCAGCCCAAGGAGGGGGAGTTGAGAACCTGGGGTGCTGCTGCTGCTGCTGCCTTGGTTTCTGCATGAATTTCAGCCTGGGCCTGGGTCCCAGGCTGCCTGCTGCCCCTGCTGCTTAGAGCCCATGCACTCTCTGGCCTTGGCCTCCCCTGGAGGATCCTCCAGATCATCAGATTGTAAATTTTGTTTTCATTTCCAACTCCTCTTCTGGACTGTTTATTCCTGTAAGAAAAAGACCATATCTCATTCAGCTTCACAATTCCAAGATTACTGGGAAATATAGTAGATGTGCAATACTTATTTGTTTAATAAATTGATGGGTTAATTATTTCATAGGAGTTTCTTACCTATCATGTACTAAAATATTTGATACTGAAAAGTAAATAAATAAAAGATAATAACAAAAATAAGAATTCTTCCACCTATCACAGTAAAAAAAGAAAAACACCACCTACTGGAATCAGGTTTTCAATATTTATTTAAAGTGAAGGGCATATAAACTGTAAACCAAGATATGAGGCCGTTTTCTATGCACAGTCATGAAATAAATACTAGATAACCTTTGATTTATGGAGCTCTATTAATTATGGAGCTTGGTAAGATATAAATAGTCCATGTAGGCAAGGTTACGATGAAACTGATGGTCAGGGGCAATGCTCATGGAAATTAAAACATGCCAGACCACTCTAGCATGCCTTAGGCTAATATGTAGCATGAAGTTGTAGTTTGGGCCCCAAAATACTAGTTCTGCTTATTGATCAAGAGGAAACAAATCAGTATATATTAGGCATTACTTTAAAAAAGAAAGCAAAGAAAAATCATGATTAGTGTAAATGTTCAGCAGTGAAGGACAGAGTTTAATAAATGTGTATTTATAGATATAAAATCATTTATATTAAGGACATGAGACAAATATTGATTGAATGCATATTATGTTCTCAATATCATGCAAGATGTTTTGTATGTATTATTTAATTTCATCTTCACAAACACAGGAGGCAGGTGCTACTATTGTCACTTTGCAGACACAGACAATGAGAGGATCAAAGAGACTAAGAAATTTTCACATGGTTTTAAAGCATATTCATAGAGCAAAGCACATACAAGCTAATTTGATCATGGTTCCATTAGCAAAGCTAGAGCAATTTAAGCGAAGAACGAATGATGATAGTATTGGAAAATAACCCAAAACCAAAATACTTATCGATAAGAATATGTTGGTATAACTAACTAAATAAATACATACATAGGGAAGAAAGAACAACTCTTCCTTAGACAAGAATTTCTATTAAATGATGTTGAAAGAATAAGGAAAATGAAAATTTGCTACCAAAACACCATAGTGATAATTGGTAGAGGCAATAGATTGATAGGATGTCAAAAAGTATAAATGAAATATTTACATAGTCTAAATTATCTTCCCCAAATGTATCTGTATATATACATGTATATATATTTTTATGCATATATAAATCACAAAGATAAGAATCATAATTTTGCTGTAAAAATGTATGGCAGACACTAACTAAGTGATCAAGTTTAACATCACTAGTAGTATCACTTATTGACCTCATGTATCCTCTGATTTGATGAACAGGGCAAACATACCAATTCACTCGCAGTCTTCCCCATAGGGAATAACCTCAATTTAATCATGAGAAACCATTAGGCAAACCTAAATTGAGGGACTTTCTACCAAAGACTTGACAGGTAATCTTGAAAAGTATCACGGTCATGAAAGAAAAGCAAAGAAAATTGGACAGTCACAGATTTCAGGAGAATAAGGAGACATCATAAATCTAATTGCAAGATGATGTTCTGGATTGGATCATGGAACAGAAAAAAAGACTTTTTGGAAAAACTGGTGAAACAATCGAATCTGTAGTTTAGTTAATGTTATTGTATCAATGCAAATTTTTTAGTGTTGATTGTACTGTGATTATGTAAGATGTTAACATATGTGAAGCTGGGCAAAGCGTATACAGAAACGCTGTATTTCTAAAAATATCTAAATAAAAAGTTAAATATAACTGATTGCTGGAACTCAAAATGACTTTACAGGCAAATATGAATTCAAGAGACCAAGCATTTATTAAATGTCCATTGATCCTAGATCGTGGTCAAACATAGCCCTACACCATTTATATATGGATAGCCACTGAACCTACTAGCTCAACAAATATCAGAATATGAAAGAACTGAGACAAATATGGAATTTTTAATGAGGCAATTAACTCTAAGTAATGTGAAAGTAGAGACACTATCATTCTCATGTTTGTAGTCCCACACAAAGCATATCTGTCATTTAGTAGCTGCTCAATAAATATATGTTGAAAGAATAAAGAAAAAGGATGGAAACTTGAGGTTTCAGATACACAACCCAATTCTTTCAAAGTATTATTTTCTCAAGACACATACTAGAGTGGAAAAAAAATGTAGTACAGTTTCTTTTGTCCTAACATCTGAATACATTGATCATCAGTAAGAGATTCCATGGAGAAGTGTATGAGAATATGTCAGCTTAGTTTTTCTATTGATTAGGTGGTATTTGCTCAAGCTTGTCAAATATAACTATAAGGTTACTTGTAATTGCAATTTGGGATCCTATCCAATTTGGCTCATGTTGAGATGAAAGTTAATACTATACATTTTAAAGAAAAGATTATATGTATACGTGACTGTGTTTGTGTATATATAAGACACTAATACCAATACTATAAGATACTTTAAAGTATATCATTTCATTAGAAAAATTCTTAATGAACTGATTGGAAAACCTCCGATACATCTGTCTTATTTTTAAAATGCCATAGGGAGGGATGGCATGGATATTAACCAATGAGAGCTTCAGACAAGAATTTATATAGATAAGATAAAAATAAATATAAAAGAAAGAAAAAACAAACTTTGATGGATATAGTGAAATCAATCTCTGTTTTAATGCAAGTAAGAGTTGCAATAAAAAGTTCCAGCCCAATACACATCTTGTCATCAGTTCAATGATAACTTGGTACAAGGAAAATTACCTAGGATTTGGAATCTGAAAATCTGTGCTCCCCATTCAGCTCCATAATTAAAAGACACCTGTGAGATTAGACTTTCCCTCCAAACTTTACTCCTATTTCAAATGGCAATAAATTTAAATGACAAAGCAGATCCAATAAGACACAGCGAGGCAGATTAATTAAATATTGGAAACAATGAATTTTTAAATAATTTACTTTAAATATGTCAATTTTTGGTGTAAATTTAAGATGCCCATATAATTGAACTTTTGTCATCACATGAATTTACTTTTAAAAATTAGCAAATATTGGGCCACAACACTAATTTTATAACTAAATCATTGAAAAACATAGTTGACTAGAGCCTTGAACTAGATATTTCATTCTTAAGCTGTATGTAGCAGCTATCTTTTAATTAGTAATATGCACTTTAGCACTTTTCTATCAGGTTAAATCTAATGAAGTATATTGTGATTATGATTTTTCTTTGATGCACTTTTTATGGATTAGGGAATAAAGGAGTTTTGTGAATTGTATGATCTGCTAATACAAAAACAAAATAAAAAACAAAAAATGCACAGGGGTCTCCACAATTCCATTGACCACACTCCAGTGGGATCAATTTTGCTCTGGATAAATAACACAATGTTAAACACTTCAATTAAATTTCTATTAAAACTGTGTTTCTGTTAGATGGGCATGACAAGCAATATTAGCACATATTGAAAGGACTCAGAATTATAAAGAGAAAATTACTATTATTCTTGAACAATTTAATAATATAGAATTAACCTTTATGATTAATGTAAAGCCACTTTCAAAAATTAATAGATACAGAATACTTTAAATATCAGGGGCTCAACATTGAAACACTAAGATTGCAAAAGAGGAGAGAAATAATAAAAGCCACTTAGGGAGCTGTACGAATGGAATTTTGCACACATTATTACAGCTTATAAGTACCAGAGCCAAGATTCCATCCTAGGCCTCATTCATGGTGCATGTACTTTTCACCATTTTTGACCACGTTTTATTATACCAAGGCTCCATTCTGAAACTGACATTTACCCTCACCATCCCCATTGAAATAAAACAAAACATGATCTTTGATGTATTTGGATTTATTTTAAGCCATTTAAACTAGAGAAACATTATGAAATAAGCAGTATTCTGAAGTGGCACCTACATTACATGGCTAGCAAAATAACCTTAAAAGAATTATTATTTTTCTCACTATATTAAAACATAACTCCCCAGATATTTGAATTGGTCAAATGTTTTCTTGACCTCTATGGATAAATTTCTTGATTGTTTTTACTTGGAGCTAGTCTGTTTTTTCCATCTAGAGAATGAAAGCATATACTCTATTTGCAGCATTCTCATTACTTCTACAAACATAAGTTCAGTATTTTCTATTTTCTTTGCTTTAGTCCAGAAAGTATTATTTTTCAATTCTTAGACACTATATAAACCAGATTGTGATGAATACATTCTATTCATCTATGCACTAGACAACAACTAAGGAGTTAGTACTGAGGATTTCATAACATATTTTATCTTGATATTCTAGGCCCCACCTCTTGAAACATTCTGCAAATGATCTAAAATTTTCTCTTACCTGTAGAACAACAAAGGCATGTTTAGATAAACTATGAATATGATTTTTTAAATTGGTTATATCCACTTCCTCAACTGTTGATAAAACCTACGGGAGATTTCCCCAAGGGGAATATGCCTCGATTATCTTCTTTTTCAAAATAGCATCATGATGATTTACTCAATAATAAAAAAGTAAATGGTTCTTGAATAATGTACTACATGTTGATATTTATAAAATGAATAAAGTTATCTGGTCTTCGGTTTAAAATGGTACCTTAAAAAATATATGTTTTGACACTAGATAAGAATTCTTAAGATATGAGACATATTTTTAAGTCATACCTCTGACACTGGGTTGGCATTAACTTCTCTGAGAATCAATGTCTTCACCCTGGCAATATAAGGCATTTTATATTGCAACAAGTCAGTAAAAATGGTAAATTATTAATATATAGTATAAAACCACAATATATCTCTTGCAAACTCTAGAAGATGGATTTATTGTCAATCAAATTCATTACACTTTTGCTCTGTTAAAATTATAAAGTGTGGTTTAAATGAAAAAGGATACATTTTGAGCTTATTGGAAGATTATGTTTCAAGGTAATTAGAAAAGTCCAAAAAAAGTCATAGACATGTGGAGGAGACATCAAAAATTTAAAGCTCTGTAGGACTTTATAAGTCATGTAATTCTGTGAATCCTGAATACAATCAGGAGTTTACTCAGATTACATTTATAAAATGTATTGATCAATCGATTGATAGATATGCACACACAGTAAGCACGCACGCATGCACATGTCTAGAACCAAAATAAAGAAATTTAACTTTGGTATAAGAGGGAGGCCCCGTAGAATTTTTCTTTTTCTTCAATTTTCCAGATGGTCCCCACCCCCACACAGATTCAATCAAAAGTCACAAGGGACGATGAGAGACTGAAATGGTGCTATAGGTCACTGAGTATCTCAGAAATATGCAGCACATACTCAGTTTTAAAAGTAGTGCTTACCTAGGGAGAGAAAGTGCTGAGAAGAATGTCAAATGAGTAGGGCAGACATACTAGGAAGGAAAATTTGAACAGGGATTGACCTTCTGGAAGATGGAGGACTCAGAAAGTACTCTTTTAGCAACATAGTGTCTACAGTACAGCGTGCTCCTTTGGAAGGCAAGATCTGTTTACACATAAGAAACAGCAGATAGTACTCAAGTCAAGCTTAGTTCTGAGAATTAAAGTAGATAGACAGTCATATTTTAAGGCCATCATGAAAACACGAGAGTAATTCCCTGAGCATGAAACTGGAAAAGTGACCTTGATGTATCTCCAACTTCATATGTACCTACTCCTGATAGTCAAAATGCCTGTCATATTTACACATTGAAGGAATGAAAAGATTACTATTGACCTCCATGTGATGATATTTAAATGGCAAAAAATACAAATAACCTAATAATGTTCCAAATATTACTAAATCAGGGCATAAAATGAGGCCATAAACCAATCAAATGAATATCGCATTAAAATATATCCGAAAATAATATAAAACAAAAATTTTTTAAAAGACTTAAGGTTCAAGAAATACAAATATGTCAGAAATGAGTTGACAAGATGTCAGGAAGATGCAAAATTATCATTAAAATTGGAAATAGGGGGCTAGCCTGGTGGTGCAGCTGTTAAATTCGCATGTTCTGTTTCAGCAGCCCAGGGTTCCCCGGTTTGGATTCCAGGTGCAGACCTATGAGCTGCTTGTCAAGCCATGCTGTGGCAGGTGTCCCACATATAGAGTGGAGGAAGATGGGCATGGATGTTAGCTCAGAGCCAGTCTTCCTCAGCAAAAAGAGGAGGATTGGCAGCAGATGTTAGCTCAGGGCTAATCTTCCCCCAAAAGAAAAAAAAAAAAAAAAAAAAAAGAAAATTGGAAAGAGTAAGCCAAAACATAGAAACAAAATAAAACTTCAGAAATCATGAGTGATTCAGAAAAATATGAGATTGAGTAGCCACTATAGGAAGCATGCTTAAGGAAAGAAGCTAGAGAGATACGAACAAACACCAATTTTAAGTAAAGAAAGAAAATTAAGATTTGATAGAAACTGATACACCTAAAGGTACTAAATTTTAATTTTAAAAATGATAAAATATGACATAAAATATAAAATTAACACAGAACAAAAATGTATAATCATCTCATTAAAAATTCTATCAGTAAAATGACAGACTGATACATAGATCATTGAAGTAATAGGGATATATTGAGTTACAATAAAAGTTACAATAAAATAAGATTTTGCTTCCTTTTTAATTTTACTGAAGAAAATATAGAGAGAAGAAAGTTTATATTTCATAGTTGTACATCTTGATGAATTTTCAAACTGAACAGAATCTGTAAACAAGACCAAGACTAAGAAGGACAACCTTGGCAACATCCAGATCCTGTCTTATCCTATTTTCTCATCATTGCCTGCCCTATAAAGATCACACTATTCCGAAGCAACAATTCATTTAGGTAACAATCTTTTGGGGTAATTAGGTAATTGTCTAGGTTAATTTAGATAATAGTTTTTTAAATATTAATTTAGGTAACAGATTTTAAAGTCACCATTATTGAATTTTAATATAAATACAGAAATTCTGCTATTTAAAGGTACCAGTTATATTTAATAGACACACATAATTATGTAATCACAATCAAGTTATAGAACATTTCTATCACCCCCCAAAAAAGCCCCTCTTACCACTTTGAAGTCTGTCTCCTCCCTTTACCCTCAGTTCTGGCAAGAAGAGACATGCCAGATGTGTTCCCCATTGTTAAAATTTTGCCTTATCCAGAATGTGATAC
The DNA here is from genome assembly GCF_041296235.1 of Equus asinus. Taxonomy (NCBI): domain Eukaryota; kingdom Metazoa; phylum Chordata; class Mammalia; order Perissodactyla; family Equidae; genus Equus; species Equus asinus. The sequence goes on from NC_091806.1 coordinate 21,699,702, forward strand.
AGGTTGAATCACACTGTAGGTGAGCTTTTGAGTTTGTCTTCTTCCACTTAACAGAATGTATTTCAGATCCATCCTTCTACTCGAAAATACCAGCATTTGTTTCTGCTGACTGCCAAATAGTATTCCATTGTAATGATGTACCACAGTTTATACACTCAGTAGTTGAAGTACATTTGGATTGTTTCCAGTTTTAGAATATAGAGAATAGCACTGTTATGAATATTGTCATACAGTTCTTTGTGTAGACATATCCTGTCTTTTATCTGGGTCAATGGCACAGAGTGATGGGTACATGAGATCACATTGTAGTCTTAAATAGTATTTCCCCAATTAGAAATGATGTTGAACATTTTTTATGTACATAGTTGCAATCTATGTATCTTCTCTGTTGAAGTGTCTGTTCAAGTTTGTTCCCATTTTTTATTCCTTATATTTCCTTTTGTTTTCATATCGTTGAGTTTTTGGAGTTCTTTACATATTCTGGATTCATGATCTTTATTGAATAGCTGTTCAGCAAATATTTTGTACAAATCTGTGGTTTGTTCATTCCCTCAACAGTATTTTTAATAAGGGAAATTTTAAACATGATGAAATACAATTTATTACTATTTGCTCCAAACATTCAGGCATTTTGTGTTTTGTACAAAGATTAGTGACTAACCCATAGTAACACATGTCCATTTTTTCTCTAGAAATGTTGGAGTATTAGGTTTTATAATAAGGTCTAAGATTCATTTTCAGACAACTCTTATATGATGCAAAGAATGAGTCAATGTCTTTTTTCAGTGGCATGAGGCTACTCGACATATTTAGGGTCATTAAAAACAAAGACTGTCCGTCCTCCATGGATTTTTCTTGGAAACTTTGTCAAAAATCAATTGACTATATTGTGTGAATCTATTGCTGAAGACTCTATTCTGTTTCATTGATCTAATGTCTATCTTTTCAGCAATGCAACTCTCTATTATTTTAGCTTTGTGGTAAATCTTGAAATCAAATTATATGAGTCCTACTTTGTTATTTTTCAAAACTGCTTTGACTTAGTTCCTTTCCCTTTTTTGTAACTTGTAGAATTACCTTGTCAACTTTTGCAGAATAATTCTAGTTTAATTTTAATTAGGGTTGCATTGGATATATACATAATTTGAGATTGCATTTAATTAATGGAAGCTTTGTTCACAATTGTGCTTCTTATCAATATCATCCTTCCTTTCTTTTTTCTTTTAAAATTCAGCTTTCATGACAAACATTCCCTATCAACTAATTGAGAATCTCTGGGTATAGAGCTTATGCATCTATGTATTTTTCATAACTTTTTGAAGAATTTCTTTAAATACGTACCCTACTACTAGTCTGCAGATTACAATATAGGGTCACCAAGACAGGAAAAGACGCTGCACAACTCAGATTTTGAACTTTAACTCTGCTAGATCCCTAATATTCTAATGTGCCATTATGTAGAATATTATAGTTATCTCTATACTGCCCCATCTCTGCTGTCAATGCTTCCTATCCATGTATTTTACCTTATCTCCTCTATCAAATGTTCAATGAACTTAACCCACTGAGAAGTGTAGCCCACTAAAAGTTAAATAAGTATAGTAATATTTATTAAATTGTGAATCCTGTCATAGCTTATACTTTCATATTATTTCAATATGTACGTGTTTACAGAATTTTGAGAGAAGTAAACAGGTTATATTCCCAGTAAGAGGAAATTGGATTTCAAAGAATTTAAATCATCAACCCAATAGCACATAGCTATTTAGTATCACAGCTAGGTCTATGTTCTGTATCATTAGGTTTTTTTTTTTTTCCCAGTCTGATGCATATTCTTTCTCCACTGAAGAAACATTTTATACTAGAGACTAAAGTGAATTGATGTAATCATTTTTTTCACATAGTTCACTGCTCCACAACCATTCTCTTGTTTACTACAGAAAAAGACAAAATGATCTTGCTACTTTTCTGTCCCAGAAGAAAATTATTGTGTTTTCTCCCTGGAACATCCCTGTGGAATTTAAGAAGTGTTTGAGAACCTACTATAAGAGTCCAAATGCTTAGTATTCATCACACACCTTAACTGAGTGAGCAGTTCATTTCCACAGGTAAGAAGAAAGGTTTCTCCTCACTTACAAAATATTTCAGAAGTCATAACCTTGAATCTCAAACTAGATTATGTTTTAACATTTCAATGTGAGATATAAATATCTAGTTAATTCAGAGTTGAATTAAAAATTGAGTGAGAGAATTCCAGGGACCATAGCAGATATAATAGGAAAGACTCTTTATAAATTTAGGTCAGTAGATTTGTAAGTTAGAAACTTGATTTAATTGGCTTGATGGAAGCTAAAAGACAGAATAAAAGTAGTAGAAATAAGGGGCTGTATTTCAAGTTAGGAAAATTATTAAATGGAGAATACACCATTTTGGGATCATAATTTCATCTTTCTCATGGAGAGATATATACAAATTTTAAATATGTTTTACTAGTTAGCTAATTGACCGAGAAGCCACGTCCATTTTATTGTTGTTGTAGTTGTTAATATAACGGTCTTCTTAAGCTTGTGGCTTTACAAAAGAATTCAAACTCATGAGGATGTTAGTTTGTGTTGTCTCTAGGAGGTGCCATTTCCAGAATTATGGCATATCACAATGGGTCTACAATATGGTCAAGTGGAAATAGCTTAAATTTTGGAGACAGAAAAACCTGGACTTGAGTCCTGGTTCTGATAGTAAATAACTGTGACCTTGATCAGGTTATAGGTCAGGTTGGTTCTCAGTTTTCTCATCTATAAAAGGACACTGAATTAGTTAGTTTGCAGGTTGCTAGATAGATTACATAAGAAAATATTCACAAAACTTCTACCCTCTAGTAGCCGGTTAACATGTGGTAGCTGCTGTCTTAGCTTTCCTTCTTCTCAAGCTTAGTGCTTGAGGTAGTGTCCTCTTGGGTGACTTGCACTTTATGTTTTCTTAATGTATGAGAGTTGAGGAACTGATTTAATTTTAGTTTTGCAAAATTGTCACTTTTTGATAAAATTTCAATATCTTTATTTTTGTCTTTCTAGCCTGTATCTTTTAAAGTGAAATCAGTATGACATAAACACAATCAGTTCTAATTTACTTAAATATTAGTTGACAGAAACGCCTGTTTGAAAACATCTTGAATGAAGTAAATAAATCCCATACTTTTTGTCTATCCTTCTTCAATTCCCTACAGTGAAGGGAATAATTGCTCTAATGGAACAGGATAGGGAATAAGATATATCTTCACTCAGGTATGACTTTCTTATAATACACATAAAATAAGAGAAATCAGGAGTTATGAGAAATTTACATACAAAATTATCGGAGGAGTTTAAACAAATGTGCTCTTATTCTCCTGCCATGCCCAAAGTCAGAATTCATTGACAGAGATGTATTTTTAAGGTGCCCGATACGATAGAATATCGAGATTCACTGGGTTTAATCTCATGAGAAAGGGATTTTAATATATCTTAAATATCGTGCTATGTGAAAAACACATATAACTAAAACTAGAAATACTTAGCTTCTGGTTTGGTTCCCATTTATTGCTCAATGTTTTGATGAAAAACTGATTTTATAACTCCCTATAAATATTTTGTAATTAAATACAATTCGGAAGTTGTATTTCATATGTATTCATGCTTTACATATAATTAAAACCCTTTAATTTTATAAAACATATTTTAATACATCTCATATATTAGCACTCTGCAATCACATCATGTTCATAAAATTGAACAAGATAAACTTGAAAACCTGGTCAACCTTAGTTATTCTTTGATTTGGAAGGATAAAGTTAATTTTCCAAGGTTGCATTGCCGCTAGGTGCAATATCAGAGATTTTAATACAGGATTTTAGAGTCCAAATATAATGTTATTAATCTTCCACAATAGTATTATCTCAGACACCTCAGTCAGGTAAATGTTAGAATAATAATGTCACTGAAATTTCAACTGTATACAGTCAAAATGTATTTTGCAATGGATTCCTTTAGTAGACCCTCTAATAGTACACTTTGCAAAATTTGATTGTATATTTGTTTCATTTTGTTTTCATTGTGTTTCTTCCTATCTGCCAAATTTCCATTTTGTTCCTGACTCTCCTTCATTAATATTTATATATACATATATATGCCATAGATTCTAGAGATATAGAGGGGGGTGGCGCAAAGAGAATGAGGAATTTTTTAAACAGATATGAATTTTTTATCATGCTCAAATAATACATTAATACATATTTATATAAGTAATTGATAATTTTGTTATTTGATTAATGTAACCATTCAAACCAAACTAGAAATTATTAGAAGACATTTGTGTTTGTGCATTCTCAAGAGAAATGTGTGAGTTATCTGCATTTACACAGAAGTCAAAATTTAGCTTAACTATATTTTTTTAGTCTAGAATTCTGTAAGGATTAAATGGGTAAAATTTGGGGGTGGTTAGTTTCCCCACACTTGAAAAACTATTTGTTCTCTGTATTAAAAAAAAATCCTCCACATAGATCTGGGAAGGTCTTTCTGGGAAAATTAAAACGTGTAGTTTTCTTCTTCCACGAATAGATTTAAGCTAATTGTCTCACTCATTCTTGATGTATGGACAGCTCAATATGACACAAATATGATGTATTTCATGTCGTGAATATAAGTCATTTGTATATCCCTGGCTGTGTGCACTGGAGATATTTTTGTCATTTAAACAGAATTTGGTCCATGCCACACTGAAGGAAAAACCAGAATCCCAATGCTGAATTCTTGCTCCTAAACATGGTATATGCAATATTTCATTTTGTTTCAATGATGAAGACTTCAGTCCAGATACAGGTGACTCTTCAACTATTTGTTTTTTTCTTTTATGCACTTTTCTTGTTTCATATTCTGCTGAATAAGAAACCATTCAATGGCATAGGAAAATATACCAGGAATAAAACACTACTTTGTGACTTATGTAGTGAATTTATTCTTTTAGCAATAGCTTCTATAAATTTCATGATCTAAGATCAGGTGTTTTTTCTTTTATAACAGTTTTAAAGACTCCCAAAGAAACTATAATATATTAAAGGAATGACAATTATTTATATTTGACAGAAAGATATCTCAAAAATACACTCAGGGTCTTTACAAGGATAATGAGTATATGAATAGAGAGAAATCTTACATTGATATTGTTAAATTTGGAAACACATTAAGAGTATAGCAAACTATGGAGGCCTAAATGGACAACTTAGTGATATGTGTATCAATAAAGAAAACTAAAAAACGAAACAAAACCAGTGCTCTGTTACTGTTTACATGCAGGTGAATCTGCAAGCAGAATAAGATCTGCTTTCTGTTCTCCAGTGTTCCAGAAGTCCTAGTGGAATGAGATAATAGCCAAAAAAGAGAATATACAATGGTTTGGTCAGAAAATGGTACCCCACATAACAAGTTAAAATGTACATCTAACATCTCATTTTCTATTTTCTGGGCACATTTTAAAATTAAATAATTTTACATTGTTTTTCTCATGTAAATACAACTCAATTTTGTGACATAATTATGTTTACTCCCATTTTAATAATTTTGCACATTAAGGAAAGGCATTTCATGCACACGGTAGAAAATCTAGGATTTGTACTGAAATGTGCACTTTCTACTAAAATATTTTTGCATTTAAAAATTCCTATATTCATTCATCTCTGTGAATTTTAACAGAATGCAATATGAAACTAAATGGTAGTAAATTTAACAGAAAATAAACTGGAAATTAAGCCACATAAATTGGCATGTCTTTAGCATGGCAAATTTAGTCAACCCTTAATAAAATAATTCTTCAACTTAACAGGGTAATGCATTCACTTGGATCAAACTTCATCAAGGCCTATTCCTTCATTGCCAAGGATTTCGATGTGCCCTTCTAAGAAACAAACAAGAGAATATAATAGGGTGGGTTCTATTTTCAAAAACATTGTTTTAAAACCTATAAATAAAACTGAAATGTCACAGTTGACATCAGATTTATATTTATACAGGATTCAGGTGAAAAATGTGACTGAAGTTACCATGTTTATATTGATGGGATTCACAGATGATTCTGATACACAAGTTTTCCTATTTTTGCTATTTCCAGCAATCTATCTTTTTACTCTGATAGGAAATTTGGGACTGGTTGTATTGGTGATTAAGGATTCCCAGCTTCACAACCCTATGTATTGCTTTCTGAGTGTGTTATCATTCTTGGATGCCTGCCTTTCTTCAGTTGTGGGCCCAAAATTGTTGGTCAATTTCCTGTATGAGAGGAAAGCCATTTCATTCCTTGGATGTGCAGCACAGATGTTTCTCGCTGTTACTTTGGGGCCACAGAATGTTTTCTCTTGGCCTCAATGGCATATGATCGCTATGTAGCAATCTACAACCCTCTGCTGTATTCAGTTAGCATGTCTTCCAGGGTCTATGTGCCACTCATCATTGCTTCCTATATTGGTGGCATTTTGAATGCTTCAGTGCATACAGGGGCCACATTTAGCCTATCCTTTTGTGCATCCAATGAAATTAAACATTTCTTTTGTGACATCCCTCCTCTCCTTGCTATTTCTTGTGCTGACACTCACACAAATCAGCTTTTACTCTTCTACTTTGTGGGCTCTATTGAGACAGTGTCTATACTGATTGTCCTGATCTCCTATGGTTTCATTCTGGTGGAAATTCTGAAGATTCATTCTGCTGAAGGGAGACAAAAAGTATTTTCTACATGTGGTTCTCATCTAACTGGGATGTCAATTTATCATGGAACAATCCTCTTCATGTATGTGAGACCAAGTTCCAGTTACTCTTTGGACCATGACATGAGAGTGTCAACATTTTACACCCTTGTGATTCCCATGCTGAATCCCATCATCTACAGTTTAAGGAACAAAGATGTAAAAAGGGCAATGAAAAGAGTGTTTGGTAAAAATGAATGCATCAATAAAGTAGATTTTTCAAACTAACTATTGAATGGAAACTAATTAAGAATGATGTTTGTTATCTCCATATCAAGAAGTTGTGATAAAAATATTTTGCTTTAGTTTAATATCTTTCTGTACTTCAACATTTTTAGATAAAAATCATAGTTATACCTGCACCTGTGCAGTTTCCACGCATGGAGAAAAACTGTCATCTATTTGCTTCTTACTTAATTCACTCTCAGATACACACACACACATATATATACACACATATGTACATATATGCTGAGACAGATTGTGTTATTTTGTTAGGACTGCTGTAACAAATTACAGAGTGGTGGCTTAAACAACAAAAATGTATTTCTCACTGTTCTAGAATCTAGGATTCTGAGATCCAGGTGATGGCTGGGTTGGTTTCTTATTATTTGTTGAGGTGGGCCCGTATTGCTATGACTATCCCTCCTATAACTGCATTTGCTTTATCTCGTAATAGTTGGTATGCTGTATTTTCATTTTCATTTGTCTCCAGGTATTTTTAATTTCTATTTTGATTGTTTCATTGATACAATGGTTCTTCAGTAGCATGTTGTTTATTCTCCACATACTTGTGACTTTCCCAGCTTTTTCCTTGTACTTGATTTCTAATTCAAACATTATGGTCAGAAAAGATACTCGATATGATTTCAGTCCTCTTAAATTTATTGGGTCTTGTCTTGTTTCCCATCATATGGTGTATTAAGAATGTTCCATGTACACTTGAGAAGAATGTATATTCTGCTGTTCTTGGATGGAATGCTCTTTTATATCTCTTAAGTCCATGTGATCAGTGTTTCATTTAAGTCCACTATTTCCTTTAAATCTATTATTTGCTTGTTGACTTTCTGTCTTGATGATACATCCATTGATGTAAGTGGGGTGTTGAGGTGCCCAAGTAGAATTGTATTGTTGTCAATTTCTCCCTTTAGGGCTGTTAATGGCCACTTTATATAATTCCATGCTCCTGCGGTAGGTGCGAATATACATATAAGTGTTATGTTCTCTTGGTGGAAAGCCCTCTTTATCATTATATACTGTCCCTCTTTGTCTCTCATTGTCTTTTTTATCTTGAAGTCTACTTTGTCGGCTAAAATTATGGACACATGCATTTTTTTTTTTTGAGGAAGACTGGTCCTGAGCTAACATCTGTGCCCATCTTCCTCTACTTTATATGTAGGATGCCTGCCACAGCATGACTTGACAAGCAGTGCATAGGTCTGCACCTGATATCCAGTCCGGCGAACCCCAGGTCACCAAACCAGAATGTGAAAATTGAACTACTGAGCCATTGGGCCAGCACGAACACCCACCTTCTTTTGTTTGCCTTTTGCTTAGAGTATTGTCTTCCATCCCTCCACTCTGAGCCTATGTTTGTCTTTAGAGTTGAGATGTGTTTCCTGGAGGCAGCATATTTTGGGGTCTTGTGTTTTAATCCATCCAGCTACTCTGCGTCTTTTGATGGGAGAATTCAATCCATTTACATTTAGAGTGATTATTGCTACATGAGGGCTTAATACTGCCATTTTATCTTTTGTTTTCTCGTTGTTCTATATTTCCATTGCTTATCTTACTTTGTATTACTGAGTGCCATTTCATTTTGATCATTTTCTGTGGTGGTTTTCTCCTTTTATATTTATTGTGGCTCTGCTCTGATTTTCATTAAGTGGTTACCATGACATTTGTATAATGGTGTCATAAAAGAGACAGTCTGTTTTCTGATAGCCTCCTAACTCCATTAGCCTAAACAGGTTCCATCCCTTCCTCTTCCACTTCTGAGTTATTGTTGTCACAAATTATTCTGTTTCATGTTGTGAGTCTGTGACTAAGTTGAAGTGCTTATAGTTACTTTTCATGTTTTTCTTCCTTTATCTTTTAAGTTATAAATAAGTATTTGCTACCCTCTTTTGAAAGAGAGCTACAGTTTTCTGATTTTTTTCTGTCTATTTATCACCTTGTGCAAAGCTTTGCAGATTTTGCATTTTTGTTTCGGGTATGAGGCCACCCTTGGTCATTTCTTGTATGGGAGGTCGGTTATGAATTCCCTCAACTTTTTTTACCTGGAAAATCTTTTATTTCTCCATCATATCCAAAGGACAGGTTCACTGGATAGTGTATTCTTGGCTAAAAGTTTCTGTCTTTCAGTATTTTGAATATGTACTTCCATTATCTCCTAGACTGTAGGATTTCTGCCAAGAAATCCACTGAAAGCTTGGTAGGGGTTCCTTTGTAGGTTGTTTTCTTCTGCCTTGCTTCCCTTAATACTTACTTTTTGTTGTTGATTTTTGTCAGCTTTACTATTGTATGCCTTGGAGAAGGTCTTTTTAGCATTGATGTAAATAGGAGTTCCATTGGCTTCATGTATTTGTATGTCTAGTTCTTTACCCAGGTTTGGGAAGTTCTCAGCTATTATCTGTTTGAGCAATCTCCCTGGTCCTTTCTAACTTGCTTATAAATCTGGAATACCTATAACACTTATGGTGCTTTCCATAATTGAGTCAGATATGTCACAAAGAATTCAGTCATTTTTAAGAAATCTCTCTTAGTTCTGTATCCCCATCTATCTGAAGCATTTTTGTATTTCTATCCTCCAAATCACAAATTCTTTCTTCCATAATGTCAGCTTTTTGTTTAATCATTCGAGATTATTTATTTCCTTAATTATATTCTTCATATCCAGAATTTCTGCTTTCCCTTTTTTTTGTTTCAAACTCTTTGGTGAAGTAGTCCTTCCTCTCAATAATTTCATTGCTGGGCTCATAGAACTGTCTTTCTGAGTTTTCTTGTAACTCATTGAGTTTCTTCCTGACAGGTATTTTGAATTCTCTATCATTTAGATTGTAACTCTCTGTGACTTCAAGTCTGAATTATAGAGACTTGTCATTTTCCTTCTGATCTGACTTGATGATGTGGTTTTTCATGGTATTTGATGAATTAATCCCTTGCTGGCACATTTTTGGTAGTATCAAGTCACAGATTCTACCTGCAACCACTAGGGGGAAGCAGAAGCTGTGCTTATGATCCCATCCAGTTTGCTAGAATGATTTCCCACCTGCCAGGAAAGCATTTGTGTGAAGGCTCAGGGCTTCTGCCATCTCTTCTTACAGTCATGCTAAGGCACATTTCCATTTGTGGGGCCACAGTGGCACAGTTGGCACTCCTGCAAGTCAGGAGAGCATTTGCATGTGGGCTCAGGGCTGCCTCTGCTTTTTCTTATAGTCCTGCTGAAGTGTGTTCTTACTTGCAGGATTGCAGCAGCACTGTGGGCACACCTAGCCTGGAAAGCATTCATGCATGCAAACAGGACTGCTGGGGAGGGGTTGGGGAGTGCTTGCCTATCTCCATTACTTCCTAGAGTCCCAGCCCATCCACTTTTAGTTGTATAGTTGCTTCGGTCTCTCAGGAATCCTGTTGTGCTGTGTGGGTATCCTTTGTTTGTCAGTGAATTCCCATTTAGTTGTAGTTCAAAGGGGGAGAGATAAAGGGAACAGCTCACTTGGCCATATTGCTGTCATCTTTCCCAAATGTTTTCTTGACTGAAAATGTTTAATAGATGTGTGATAGGTTTTCTGAATGTTAGAATGCTTCTACTTCTGTCTTTGTATCTTCTCTATGGGAAGTTTTCTGCTTTAACATATTTATTGCTACATTACTATTTGTAGATAACAGTCACTGCTAAGTCTTCATTGTTAATTAAAATCTATCATTATAAAGTATCCTTTTTTATTTTGATAGTTTTCCTGCATTCTATATTCCCTAGTAAAAATATGCAACCAATACTTTCTTTTCTTGTCTATTGCCAAAATGTATATGTACTCAAGCTTTTATTTTTACCCTTTTGAAATACTTTATATTTTGCTTTTATAAAACTATACTGAATGTCTTTTCTTTTTAAAAGGTATTTTAGGTGCATTTAAAATTTTTGCTATGCATTTATTTAATCTTGGCTTTATCATAATGTTTGTGTTATAAGTATGTGTCATACACACACAGACTTATACAGGTATATATACACACAGTCACACACATGCCCACAAACGTACGTAAAGTCTTTCCCATTGTAGTCTATCTTCATTACTCTCTCTGTCATTAATTATTTATTTTAGAATGTTTCTGTTTCTTAGAAATATATTTATAAATTTTTAGAAAGTTTTATATTTTTTAAAACAAGCTTTTTAAAAAAAATTGCAACATTTTACAAATTACCTTGATATTTTATGTGTTGTCCTTTGTTTTTTAGATACAACTTCTTGGTTTCCTATTATGAGAAATACTGACATTAACAAAGAAGAGTTGAAGTTCATTTGGCTTCCTTTAATCCTCTATTCATATTTGTCTTTTATTGTTTCCCCATTCCTATTTTATCTTGGCATGAAATATTGCTATTGAGAAATGTGATGTTAATGTCTTTTGCTACCCTTTAAAAGTAACAAGGCCTTTGGATATGGATTCTGTATAGGAAACACTACCTCTACTATATATAATTTAATACTGATCATTTCCAGCTGACTTACTCAGACAACATAGTATCCTTTCAAAAGGAAGTTTCAAAACTCATGGATAAACTAACTATATTACATCCATAGAATGGAGTACTACTCAGAAATTAATAGGAATAACACTGTTGATATATTCAAGCACACAGACCTTAAATATATTGTGCTGAGTGGAAGAAGCCAAAGCCAAAAATTGCAGACAATACAATTCCAGTTATATCAGATTCTGAACAAAGCAAAAATGTAAAAATGGAGAACACACCTATGGGTGGCAGAACTGTATGGTCAAGGCAGACCATTGACTAAAAAGTGATATGATGAGAATTTTAGAATGAGGAAAATGTTTTATAATTTAATTACAGTTTATGATTGTATGGGTTTGACAAAATTCATATAACTGGTGCCTAAAAATGGTGGAGTTTTACTAATTTATATTAAAATCTAATAACTCTAAATTAAAAAAAAAACTAGCTGTTAAATCAATTAGCATTTGCTTCAGAATGGAGATTTCTGTTGTACAGGAGATGGTGACAAGAAGACAGTATAAGGGAGGCATCTAGGGTGTTGACGATATTCTACTTCTTAGTCTTGGTCTTATTTATAGGGTTGTGTTCAGACTGTGAAATTCATCAAGCTGCACCAATGCTATACTTTTCTATATGTATCTTTTCTTCAATAGAATTTAAAGAGGAGACAGCCTTTTATTTTTTTACTATTTCTAGTAAACTAAGTCCCCGATGTGTAAATGATCTGAATAACTTGTTTTCTTACAGATTCTCCTATTAGTGAGAAAGCTAACAAACTTTTGCTATTTGCCACTTTATATTGGTATTAGTCATGTTTTTAACATTTTAAAAAATAAAGTTTAGTATTTTTCTTTGAATGTTAGTCCTCATTTTGTCAATGTGGTGTATCACATCGATTGATTTGGCTCTTGAACTATCCTTACATCCCTGGAATAAATCCCACTTTATCATGGTGTATGATTATTTTTAATGCATTGTTGTACTTGATTTACTAGTATTTTATTGAAGATTTTTCTATCTTTGTTCTTCAGTGATATTGGCCTATAATTTTCTATTTTGTGTTGTTCTTGTCTGGATTCACTATCAGGGTGATGTTGGACTTGTAGAAAGATTTAGGAATCTGGGGCTGGCCCCATGGCCGAGTGGTTAAGTTCACGTGCTCCGCTGCAGGTGGCCCAGTGTTTTGTTGGTTCGAGTCCTGGGTGCTCATCAAACAACGCTGAGGCGGCGTCCCACGTGCCACAACTAAAAGGACCCACAACAAAGAATATACAACTATGTACTGGGGGGCTTTGGGGAGAAAAGGGAAAAAATAAAATCTTTAAAAAAAAAGATTTAGGAATCTTTCTCTCCTCTTCAAGCTTTTGGAAGAGTTTAAGAAGGATAGGTATTAACTCTTCACTGAATATTTGGTGGAATTCACCAGAAAAGCCATCTTGTCTTTGACTTGATTTTTGGAAAGATTTTGAGTACTGTTCTGATTTTCTTCCTAGCGATTCGTCTATTAAGATTCTCTATTTCTTCTTGATTCAGTCTGGAAGGTTGCATGATTCTAAGAATTTATCAATTTCATCAAGATTATCCAATCTGTTTGCTTATAGCTTTTCATAGTATTCTCTTATAGTCCTTTGTATTTCTGTGGTGGCCATTGTAATTTCTCTTCTTTCATTTCTGATTTTACTGATTTGAGCCTTTTCTGTTTTATTCTTGGTGAGTCTAGCTAAGGGTTTGTCGATTTTGTTTATCTTTTAAAGGGCAAGTTCCACTGATTTTTCTATTGTATTATACTCTCTATTTCATTTATTTCCACCCTGACATTTATTATTTCCTTGCGTCTGCTGATTTTTGGCTTTGTTTTTTCATCTTTTCTAGTTCCTTTATGTATATTCTTAGATTATTTATTTGATATTTTTCTTATTTCTTGAGGTAGGGCCATATTGCTATAAACTTCCCTCTTACTGATTTTGCTGTATCCTATAAATTTTGGCTTGTCTTATTTTCATTTTAGTTGTTTCCAGGTATTTTTTGATTTCTCCTTTGGTTCCTTCATTGACACAATACTTTTCAGTGGCATTTTTGTTTAATTTCCACACATTTTTGGCTTTTCCAGTTTTCTACTTGTGAATGATTTCTAGTTCCATACCATTGTGGTCAGAATAGATTTCAATCTTCTTAAACTTATTGAGACTTGTTTTGTGACCTAATATGTGATGTATCCTGGAGAATATTCCATATGGACTTGAAAAGAATGTGTATCCTGTGGTTTTGAATGGAATGTTCTGTATATATCTACTAAGTCCACCTGCTTCAATATGTCATTTAAGGCCAATGTTTTCTTTCTTTCTTTTTTTTTTTTTTGTGAGGAAGATTAGCTCTGAACTAACATCTGCCACCAGTCCTGATCTTTTTCCTGAGGAAGACTTGCCCTGAGCTAACATCCATGTCCACTTCCCTCTATTTTATATGTGGGGTGCATGCCACATCATGGCTTGCCAAACAGTGCCATGTCAACACCCAGGGTCTGAACCAGTAAACCCCAGGCTGCCAAAGTGGAACATGTGAACTTAATGGCTGCGCCACCGGGCGAGCCCCAAGGCCAATGTTTCTTCACTGATCTTCTCTTTGGATGAATTATCCATTTATGCAAGTGGAATGTTAAAATCTCCCACCATTATTGTGTTGCTGTCAATTTCTCCTTTTTTGTCTGTTAATAAATGCTTTATATATTTAGGTGCTCCTATGTTGGGTGCATAGATATTTACAAGTGTTATGCCCTCTTGTTGGATTGTTCCCTTTATCATTAAGTAGTGCCCATCTTTGTCTCTGGTTAGAGTTTTTGTTTTAAAGTCTATTTTGTTGATATAAGTATTGCTACCCCAGCTTTCTTTTCATTTTCAGTTTCTTGGATTATCTTTTTCTATCAGTTCATTTTAAGTTTGTGAATGTTTTTAGATTTAAATTGTGTTTCTTCTATGCAGCATATATATGGGTCTCATTTTTTAATACTTTCAACCACCCTATATATTTTGAGTGGAACATTTAGTCTGTTGATATGTAATGTAGCTATTTATAAGTATGTACTTATAGCCATTTTGTGACTTTTTTCTGGGTTTTTAGTAGTTCTTACCTGTTCCTTAATTCTTTTCTTGCTCCTTCCCTTTGTCATTTGATGACTTACTTTTGTATTAAGTTTGGGTTCCAATCTCTTTATTTTGTGTGTATTTATTATAGGTTTCTGGTTTATGATTACCATGAGGTTCATACATAATAGCCTATATTAAGTTGTTGGTTTTTTATGTTTGTCCTCTTAGTAAAGACCTTTTACTCCCCTCCCCCCATATATTATGATTTTGATATTATATTAAACCTCTTGTGTGTGTGTGTTTATCCCTTAGCTTTTTATCATGGAGAAAGACATTTTTACTGCTTTTGTCTTTTGACCTTCACACTTCTTATTCTTGTGTTTTTTTCTTTCCCCTTAAGTAGGATTCTTTAACCAAAGATGCGAAAGAATTGTACACTGAAAACTACAAAACACTCTTTAAAGAAATCAAAGAAGATGCAAAGAAATGAAAAGATATTCCATGCTCTTGAATCAGAAGAATTAACATAGTTAAATCCTCATACTTCCTAAAGCAACCTACAGATTCAACCAAATCACTGCCAACTCTCAATGACATTTTTCATGGAAATAGAGAAAAGAATCCTAACAACAAAAGATACCAAATAGCCAAAGCAATTCTGAGAAAAAAAGGAGAAAGCTTGAGGTATCACACTTCCTGATTTAAAAATATACTACAAAGCTATAGTAATCAAAACAGCAAAGTACTGGCACAAAAATAGACACACAGGTCAATGAGATAGGATCAAAAGTCCATAAATAATCTCACACATTTATGGATAGCTAATTCTTGACAAGGGAGCCAAGAACTTACAATGGGGAAAGAAAAGTCTCTTCAATGTAAATCCTATCAATATCTTTTTGAATACCATGTCTCACCAGGCAAGGGAAGCAAACAAAAAAACAAATAAATGGAACTACTTCAAACTAAAATGCTTCCCAACAGCAAAGGAAACCATCAACAAAATGAAAAGAGAACCTAACAATTGGGAGAAGATATTTGTAAATAGTATATATGAAAAAGGGTTAATATCCAAAATAGATAAAGAATTCATACAACTCAACAACAAAAACATCCCAATTAAAAAATGTGAAGAGGATCTGGACAGATATTTCTCCAAAGAAGATATGCAGATGGTGAACAGGCACATGAAAAGATGTTTAAGATCATAAATTATTATGGAAATTCAAATAAAAACTACACTGGGATATCCCCTCATGGTAATAAGAATGGCTGTAGTTAACAAGAAAATAAATAACAAGTGTTGGAGAGCATGTGGGGAAAAAGGAACTCTCTTACACTCCTCGTGGGAATATAAACTGGTGCAGCCAATATAGAAAACTGTATAGAGATTCCTCAAGAAGTTAAGAATAGCATTGGTGTATCCAGTTATTCCACTTCTGGATATTTATCCAAAGTACACAAAAACATGAATGCAAAAAGATATTTTCACCCCTATGTTCATTGTACCATAAATCACGATATCCAAGACTTGGAAACAACCTAACTGTCCATCAGTGGATGGAGGGATAAAGAAGATGTGGTATATATACACAATGGAATATTACTCAGGTACAAAAAGATGAAACCTTGCCATTTGTAACATCATGGATGGAACTTGAGGATATTATGCTAAGTGAAATGTCAAACAGTGAAAGTCAAATATCGTATGATTTCACTCACAACGTAAAGATAAAAAAAATCAATAAGAAACAAACACATAGATACAGAGATTAGATTAGTGGTTACCAGAGAGGAAGGGTTGAAGGAGAAGAAGGAAAGGAGTGATAGAGCACATGCTTATGGTGACAGATTGTAATTAAAAAAAGAGTCCTTATCTATTGTTAAAACATGTATATATATATATAAATATATATAAACACTTTATTGAGGTATAATTTACATGCAAGTTAGATATCTTGTATAAGTGGACTTCTGTATTATTTGTCCTTCTGTGATTGGCTTATTTCATTTAGCATAAAATTCTATGAGTCCATCAATGTTGTAGCATATGCTAAGATTTCCTTATTTTTTAATGCTGAATAATATTCTATTACGCATATGTATATACGTATAACATTTTCTTTATTCATCTTTCAATGGACATTTAATTTTTTTCCATACCTTGATTATTGTGAATAATGGTGTAATAAGGAAGTGCATATATCTCTTTGAGATACAGATTTCAGTTCTTTTGGAAGTATACTGGGAAGTGAATTTGCTGGATATTATCATAAATAAATTTATTTTTTTTGAGGAGTCTCCATACTGTCTTCAATAGTTAATGCACTATTTTGCATTCTCACCAACAGTGCATGAGTTCCACTTCTTCCACATACTCGCTAACACTTGTTATCTCAGTTTTTTTAAATAACAGCCATCCTAACAGGTGTGAAATGATACCCCATTCTGGTTTTAATTTGCATTTGTTGAAATGTCCACACTATCAAAAGTGATCTAAAGAGTCAGTGCATACCTTGTGAAAAAGTAAATGGTATTTCTTTTTGCAGAAATAGAAATTTCATGTGATACCACAAAGGAACTCAAATGTCCAAAGAAAACTTGAGCAAGAAGGCCAAAGTTGGAGTCACCACACTTCCTGATTTCAAAATATATTACAAAGCTATAGTAATTAAACAGTATGTCATTGGAATAAAAACAGACATATAGACCAATGGAATAAAAAAAATAAGCTCAGATATAAACCAACAAATATATGGTCAGCTAGTCTTCAACAAGGGTGTCAACAATGAACAACAGGGAGGGGATTGCCACTTCTCCAAATTGTATTTGGAAAAACATATATTCACATTAAAAAGAATGTAATTCCATCCTTATATTACACCATGCACAAAAGCCTACTTAAAGACTTAAACATAATACCTGAAACTGTAAAACTCCTAGAAGAAATCATAAGGGGAAAGCTTCATGACATTTGGCTTGGCAATGATCATGAATATGATACCTTAAGACACAGGCAACAAGAACAAAATTAGATAAGTGGGACTACATCAAATTAAAAATCTACACAAAAGAAAGAATCTACCAAGAGAAAATGCAACCTATGTAATATAAGAAGAAGAAAATATTTGCAAGCCAATTAGATAGTCATTTCTTCAAAGACAACATACAAATCGCCAACAGGCTAATATTAAAAAATACTTAACATCACTAACCATTAGGGAAAGGCAAATCTAAATTATCATTATAAATCAGAGGCCAGAGGACTCTATTTCTTCAATAAATATCAGCATGTAGTGAATTATTCTATACCATTTTCTTTTTTACTATTGAGTAAATCATGTTGCTATTTTGAACCAGAAGATAACTGGGGCATATTCCCCTTGGAGCATCACCTATGGGTTTTTATCACCAGTTGAGTAAATGGATGTATACAATTCAAACTAATCATACTCACAGTGTATCTAAATCTTCCTTTTCTGTTCCACAGGTAAGGGAAAAATTCAGGTCATTTTCAGAATGTTTTAGGAGAGAAAATCTAAAATATTAACGTCAAATATGTTATAAATTCCCCAGTACTAAAACCTTTAGTTGATGTCTATTGCATAGGTGAATAAAGAAAATAGAAACCATTGGATTTATATTTGTATAGTTAAGTGAGAGTGCTCCAAATTGAGTGTATGCTTTCATTTTCCTGATGGAAGATGAACGATCAAAGAACAATAAGGAAAAGAACAAGGACAATAGGGAAAATTTATCAGTGTAGTGCAAGAAAATATTTGACCTGTTCAAATATCTAATGGCTTATATTTTAATATAATGTGGAAACAATCTACTATCCTTTTATTTTTCTAGCTTTTTGGTGCAGAAGCCACTGCAAATTACTACTATTTCATAACATTTTTCTACTCTCAATGTTTAAAAAATATTTAAATATATGTCAAGAATCCTGTGTTACATTACTGGGAGTGACAATTGGGGAAATCAGTTATAGAAGGAAGTCATGGTACTATAGGAGGCAGCATAAAATGGTGAAAGTGCATGCCCTATGAAAGAGACCTGGGAATGAATCTTGTCTTTGTTATTAATTAAGTGTGAGAGTTGCACACTATGCTATAATGTGCCTAAAAGTCTGTTCCTGCTGCATGTGCTCAACACATGACTAATATTATTTTTCTCTTCCTTTGAAAACAATGTTATAATGTTGAGCCAAAGATATTTGGAATTTTCAGCCTTTTATTAAAATAGTATTTTTACAATTCACTTTACCTTAATTTTAAAAGTTGACTGTATATTATTAAATTCTTCACAAATCATAGTCATTTTCTCTTTATAAGTCTCAGTCCTCTCAGTATATTCTAATATTGACTTAGTGATATCTAACTTTTATTTTGGCATCTAGTAGAAATTCCTGTTTCAAGAGAAATTTAGTGGAAGTATTTAACATTGCAATCTTTCACTATTTTATTTAACAAAGTAAACTTAAGCACATTGTAACATAGCAAATGGTATTCTGGTGATCCGTGTATATTTTTTATCTCAATAGATCACACAATCCACAAACTCTTTATTCTCTAAAGATTAATAGAAAGACATACAGAGTGAGTAAAGGAAAAAAATCACAATCAAAATATGATGCATTAGGTGGCCAGCCTGTTCTCATAGTGGTTAAGTTCACACGCTTTGCTTTGGTGACCCATGATTTTTGCAGGTTGAGTTCCCAGGCACAGACCTAGTGCACTCGTCAAGGCACACTGTGGCAGCTTCCCACATAAAATAGAGAAAGATTCACACAGATGTTAGCTCAAGGCCCATCTTCCTCACACAAAAAATAAATAAATAAAAATACGATTCATTTGACTTAATCCTGATAGAATAATGTTTTGGTGTGTGTTAATAATCACAAAACAAACATATTACATATAGCTGAAGAATGAAATATATGGCTTAAGGTTCTGGTCACATACATTTTTCAATGATTAGTTATAATTTTACTTTTGTGACTCAATATTTGCTAATGCTTAAAAAATAAATATATCTGATGGTAAAATTTCAGGTATATAGTCATTTTAACATTGTAACTAAAATTGGACATATTTAAATGAAATTGCTTTATACAATTATTGCTTTACACATTCACCTAGTCTACCTGCTTATATGTTGTTTTTCTGTGTGGTCATTCAAATACATTACAATTTTAAAAAATAATAAACTTTGGAGAGAAAGTCTAACATCGTACATGGATTTTAATCATAAACGTAGTCGACGAAAACATACTTTCAGATTCTAAATCCTATATTATTTGCTTTGAATAAGATATATCATTGAAGTGGAGTCAAGAATTGTATTGGGGCTGATCTTTTTCTTGTGACTCCTGGCCACATTTTTAAAAGATAGATTTCATTATATTCATCAAATTTTTTATTTATTTCTTTTGATTCTGCTTTTACCTCATGTCCATAATCACTTTTAACCCTGTATAAACACTCATCTCAAACTCTGTTCAGTTAATATTCATGTCATCCTTCCCAGGATACTTTAAAATAAAGGGGAAAAAACACTATTTGGGGGTTTTCCAATCAAGTTATTAACACATTTTTAGTTAAATGATACATATTAAAACATCTTACAGTATTAGAGCCACTCAAAAGTATTTCATTTAGAGTATGTAGTTTGTGGTTTCTAACTTGTTTTGTTTTTATTTTTATTTATAATAAATAGGATTCAATCTAAATTCTCCCTTCTCTGAACACTAATGTGAGTATTTCTTGTTTTCTCTGGCTTTATTCCTTTCCAATAATTCAATTGAAATATTTTCTCTTTATATTGACAAATTTTCTAAGATTCTTGACTTTGTCTTTCCCAGGAGATTGTGGAATGTGCTTTCTTCTCCTCCTATAACTATTTCTAATCCAAAGGCATCTTTCTCTTACTGATGGGATCCAGGTCAACATATTGAAGCTGGAGCATACGTTCAAGTGTACACTTGATTTCTGATTTGTTTAATAACGTGATTATATAGGAAATATTTCTGCTATTGTTTTCTCCTTTTTTTTTTTTTTTTAAAGATTTTTTTATTTTTTCCTTTTTCTCCCCAAAGCCCCCCGGTACATAGTTGTGTATTCTTCGTTGTGGGTTCCTCTAGTTGTGGCATGTGGGACGCTGCCTCAGCGTGGTCTGACGAGCAGTGCCATGTCCGCGCCCAGGATTCGAACCGACGAAACACTGGGCCGCCTGCAGCGGAGCGCGCAAACTTAACCACTCGGCCACGGGGCCAGCCCCTGTTTTCTCCTTTTTTTTTGATGAAGATTAACCCAGAGCTAATTGCTGCCAATCCTCCTCTTTTCACTGAGGAAGACTGGCCCTGAGCTAACATCTATGCCCATCTTCCTCTACTTTATATGTGGGACACCTGCCACAGCATGGCATGACAAGTGGTGCCATGTCTGCACCCGGGATCCGAATCAGCGAAACCCAGGCTGCTGAGGTGGAATGTGGGCACTTAATCTCTGCACCACCAGGCCGGTCCCTGTGCTATTCTTTCTTTCATTTCTTTATACTATTTTGCTCTTTTTTCTCTTTTGAGGAAAATTATCCCTGAGCTAACTACTGTCAATCCTCCTCTTTTTTCTGAAGAAGACTGGTCCTGAGCTAATATCCATGCCTATCTTCCTCTACTTTATATGTGGTATGCCTACAATAGCATGGCTTTTGCCAAACGGTGCCATGTCCACACCCGGGATCCAAACTAGTGAACTCCAGGATGAAGAGAAGCAGAATGTGCAAACCTAACCGCTGTGCCACCAGGCTGGCCCTTATTATTTTGCTCTTAAATATTAAGTTTTATGTCTTGGTGTAAGCAATGTTTATTTTTGTTGTTATATTTTACTTAGTTCCTTTTAAAGAAGGACTTTAATTGTGACTCCAGTAATAATCTACTTGCTATTTCACTAGATCCACAATAAATAATGCCTAAATAAGTATAATACCTTGAAAAAATCATACCATATATTTTTTTCTTAATAATTCTTCCCTTTTCACCACAGATTTTTAGGGAGTTGAAAAGCTTATAGAATTTAGATATCCAAAAATAATATCCAAAAATAATAGATATGGCCAACTATTTAGTCAAAAATGATGATGTAGTTCTTAGTATTTGAGAAATGTATTTGATTGGTATATAAGTTGTCATACAAGTGCTTAATTCAATCACGGTTTATTGTCCTTAAAAAACTCTTGATTAGTTCTTTCAGACACAATCTAGAAGATCTAATATAGTTAGAAAATGTTTAGAGATTAGCTCATAAAATGTTACACTCCAGGATGTTGCTATTCTGTAGAACCAACTTAGTTCAGAATATTTTATATTTAACATAAATGTAAAGATTGTATCTCATTAACACATTTTATCTTTCAATATTTACTCCAATATTGTAAAATAAATATTAATATTCTTATTCTACAGGTGAGTCTATTTTAACAAACCATTTTACACAACTACTGAAAGGCCTAGAATGCTGATGCTCTATTCAAATGCTCTGTACAGTTATATACTACCTCACTTGTTTGCATGTTAGAAGGAAATTAGCTTTTAGCCAATCACTTGGTGTTTTAATGTGATTTAATGTGAAAACAGCTAATAGATGTCTTATGTGATTAATATGAAAACAGCTAATAGAATACAGTGAGAAATTAACGAGTTGAGTTGATGGTTGATGAATTACATGAATTCAGCTAGTGAGTGAACATCCATATTTTCCATTTGAATCTGCAGTGAATGGCATAAACACTTGACCCCCAGTTGTCACTGTTTCCTCATCTGCAACTGTGAAATTATACATTGCCAAAAAATAAATAGGGGGCCATACCTCACCATCCTATGGGTCAAAATATTGGTTACTGTTTTTGTAGTAAATGAATTATAATTTTATGAATATTTTCAAGTTTATTCCATGTGTTTCAACACGTAGAATGCCACAGAAGTTGCTATATTTGTACTGAATGGCTTCACAGACAATTTTGGACTGCAAATCATCTTATTCTTTCTGTTTCTAGCAACCTGCCTGTTTACTCTGATAGGAAATTTGGGACTGATTGTGTTGGTTATTGGAGATTTCTGTCTCCACAACCCATGTACTATTTTAGTAGTGTGTTATCATCAGCACATGCCTGCTAGTCTTCAATAATTACTCAAAATATGTTAGTGGATTTTATGTGAAAAATAAAGCCATTTCATTCCTGGGATGTGCAAAACAAATGTTTCTTGCTGTTACTTTGGAACCATGGAATGCTTTCTCTTGGCTGCAATGACATGTGATCACTATATAGCAATCTATAACCCTCTACTGTATTCAGGTAGCACGCCACCCATGTGCCACTCATCATTGCTTCCTATCTCGGTGGCATCTTGCATGCTACTTTATATACATTGGCTACACTTAGCCTATCCTTCTGTACGTTCAGTGAAATTAGACATGTCTTTTGTGACATCCCTCCTACTCTTGCCACTTCTTGTTCTGATATTCATGCAAAGCAATTTATACTCTTTTGCTTTGTGGGCTGATTTGAAATATCCACTATACCTATAGTCCTGCTCTCTTATGGTTTCATTCTGTTGGTGATTCTGAGGATACACTCTGCTGAAGGGAGAAGAAAATTTTTTTCTGCAAGTGGCTCTCACCTAACTGGAGTGTCAGTTTTTTATGGTACACTTCTCTTCATGTGTGTGACCAAATTTCAGCTATGCTTTGGATCATGACATGGTAGTGTTGTTACAGGCTCTTAACATCAGCCCTGATATCAGTTCCCCCACATTGTACCCAGTGTATACAGCGTATACTGGGGTTAAAACTAAAACACAGAACCCCTTTCCCACTTCTCCAGCTCCACTCATATGTAAATACCTCTTTCTTTAAACTTTTACTCCTTGAGCTTTACAACTAAATGGAAGTTACAAATTGTCAAAAGCACAGGTGGTCTGGAGTTGGAGGCACACTAAAGTTTAGCTAATCATGTGTCCTTGAAGATTGCCAGGAAAGCTGCTGTCTCAAGAATATCAAGGAGTGGAGGCTTCCCAGACCTCAACTCCTCAACTCCCGGGGCTGGAACGCACCTCAAACAGGAATATGAGACAATGGCGAAGGACGCCCACCTGCCATCCTCCTGTCTCACCATGCCCCCTACCTCGCTGCAAGCAGCCTCTCAAGGCCAAACGCAGGCTGGTGGAAAAGCGCTGACATGCACAAGCTACATGTTCCCCTCTCTTACACAAAACACCAAATAAAAATCCCTACCCATTCCTCATCGGGGAGCTAGCAATTTTTGAGGCATGAACCCTGGCTTTGCTCCCTGTGCCTGGCATAGTAAAACCTTTCCTCTTCCACTCCACACTCTATTTTCATTATTTGGATTGTCATCGGGTCCAGAGACCGAACTTTCGGTTACCAATTTGGCGACCAGATGGGACCTGTGGGTGTTTCCCACTGAGACCCTCTTGGCTTGACGGATGCTTCAGAGTCGTACTACGCACCTGCCCCAATAGTGGAAGTGGAGGGTTGAAGAAAGTCTCAGGGAGGCCAGGCCACCGAGGGCCAGTGCTTAGCTGGTGGGACTTAATCTCAGGTCGAATCCAGGTCTGCTCCCTTGGCCAGACACCGCGGAGTGCCAGTGAGCTGGAGGGGCCGCTCCAGCAGCTGCCAAAGCCCATTTTTCTTTGGGAGTCTTCCCTCCTGCCTCCTCCCAGGGCAACTGTTTGGACCTTTTGTTACCAGGGAAACTATCTTGAGGAAAAGGAAAGTGCATTATTTTTTTGGAGTCGCAACGCCCTGGCCAAATTTTGGTAAGTTCCCCACGTGTGCACAACAGAGTTCCCTTGTCCTTGCTCATTTGGGAACATCTGCATAGTGTATCTTCATTTGTCAGGCACCCCTGAGTGTAGGACATGGACTAAGCTGGGACTGGAACCACTTTGGTTTTCGTTTTTGGCTTCAGTTTGTGGCCGAGAGTTTTTGGGAAAGCACACTTGTTTGGTGATGTGGGGATGGCAAGCCAAAGAATAGAAAGAAAGATTTCTTGGACTCTCAAGGTCTGGCCATAGTGCTCTTTTATTTAGAGAATAGTATGGAATAGCATGGGGACAGGACCCATGGGCAGTCAGAGCTGCTGCTGCAATGTGTTGAGGATTAGGGCTAAATTTATAAGGCACAGGTATGTGACTTATTTTTACTGGAAAAAGAAAAGATGATGTAAAAAGTCATTAAATGATTTCAGTGCAGGTGGGGTCTGGTTATTGTGCAGTCATATAACTTTAGATACAAATCTGGTCATATAAATCGGCATGTAGGTGAGGATGCCCTGGGCTTCTGTCCCTGGGGCAGCCCTAATTCACACCATAAAAATCCATTGGGTCATATAGATCGGCATGTAGGCCAGGTCACCTTGGGCTTCTCTACTTGGGACAGCCTTAATCCACATCATAAACCCCCCCAAACCCATTTGGCCCGGAAATATTTTGGGGATATGGACGATGGTTAGTCTTCTGTAACTACTTCCAGCTATACAAGGTCATAGAGTTGTCCCTAAATGGGGCCACAGGTACAGGTAGGAGTTTCAGCGGACTGGAAGGCTGCACCCATGAAGTCCAAAGCTGACAAGGTGTACAGATCCTCTGGAGGCGAGAGAATCATCTGACAAGAGGTGGCCCATGAGGTGAAACTTTGTTGACATGTGGAAGACAAACAATGAAATAGACAACAAATTATAAGAAATACTAGTTATATGATTCACCCAATGAATAAGGTTTGGATAGTAATCCAGAGACCTGGTCCTGACCAGGAGTTCAACCAATCATTTAGAGATAGGGTAGGGTCAGACATGGATTTAATGTGGTGGCTTATATCAGATAGGAAGCCAGAGATATTTTGATGGTAGTCAGGAATATAGACACAACATTCAGCTTTTATAATGACACAAATGCCCCCTTGTGCTCCTGTCAAGACATCCAGTGCCATTCAGTTTTGGAGGACTGCCTTACGCATTTGGGATACTTCTAAATCGAGCAGCAAAAGGCTATGTTGTGTATCATTTAATGCCTTCATAGTAAATTTGTTTAGGACTTCCATGCGCAAGATGACACTTTTGATTCCTAATTGGGGAAGGAAAATTGAGGAAAGATGGTCATACCAGTGGAAGACAGAGCGGGTCCAGCGCTTTTGCAGATTGGGTAGGTTAGCAGGAGGAGATATAGTAAATGTAGTTCTACCCTGCATCCAGACGAAGCCTAGGGTGCATTGTCCAATCCATCCAGGTGGTAGCCAAGGCCATAAGTTGGAGCCACATAGCCACTGAGTGCCATTAGGGGCTAACCAATGCATGCTGGGCCATCAATATCAGTCAGTCCCAAACCAATCAGTATTATTTTTAAGGCTATGATATGAGAACACATGTAGCAGGGAGTTTTCCCCATAGGTCCGATACTATTAGGCCATGTATCACAGGTGTGATTGGTTTGTTCCCAACATAGAGTGGCCTTTTGACTGAGTTGACCACTAGTAGGAGTGAGCCAAATATGTTCGTCCCAAATTTGATATAGTCCATCCTATGTGTATTGATAAGCTGGGGACTTTACTTTTGGAACTTGTTGTTTATGATCTACCTGTGACAAGGCAAATCTAGTTAGTATTTGGGCAGTAGTACTGAAGGAAGAGGTTTGACTGTGGCCAGGGAACTCCCAAGTGTCAGAGACGGATGGCCACAAGGAGACATTATGATAAGTAATAGATTAATCTTGTAGAAGAGAAGAGCTAGAATCCAATAGCCATGAATGCATACTCTAGCTTCCACTGAAACATATTTTTTTCTCTCTAAAATCACCCTCATTTTTACAAAAGATAGCCAAATTAAGATTAACTGGTTTG
Organism: Equus asinus; assembly: GCF_041296235.1. Classification (NCBI taxonomy): domain Eukaryota; kingdom Metazoa; phylum Chordata; class Mammalia; order Perissodactyla; family Equidae; genus Equus; species Equus asinus. The sequence continues at coordinate 21,726,210 of NC_091806.1, forward strand.
CAAATAAAGTGTAGTTCCAATACAACTTGGTCCAATTATTTACATAAGTGCAGCAAGAATGGCAATTGATTATACAGGCTCTTTTAAATCTACTTTGCTGGAATTTTTTATGAGGAATCTCAGATTGAACTGTAAAGGCCTTTTGAGGCCAGAAAAGCCAAGCCAACGACTTGCCATCAGATTTTGCCTGCAATACCTACAGGTTTGGGTGGACTCCTCTCTTCTCAAGGTCCCCCAAAATATTCTGTGGTTCCTTGCAGCTGCCAGATAAGCAACCTTCCTTACTTACCAGGCAAGATTGCCAGAATCTCTGCAAACAAGGTACCAGGCCCATATTTCCCAGTGGCTTTATTTCCAGAAAGTCCAATCTGTGTTCCTGAAAAGCTGTCTTGTCATATCTGTGCCTATATGTTTCTCTCAAATATGGCATTCCAGTCAAAGCTTTGGCAAGATAACCAATGTGCCCTGTTATAAGGAGACCAAATTCTTAGTGAACTTATGTAAATAAATATATTGCCATGAAATAACCATACTCACAAAGAGTTTCCAAATTCTGGAGGGATCAGGTAAGGAGAAAAAGATAAATTTTCAGTTTTGCTCATAAAGGTATAATTTCACTAAACCGCTATAAGGCATAGTTAGCATAAGAGAAAAGAGAAAAAGTTTCCTTAAATCTGAGAAAACAAAACAACACATCAAAAACAATATTTCAAACAGAAGCCATAAAAAAATTATAATCATCCTCATCAGTTCACACAGTCCTGTATAATCAATTCTTGAGCTTAATCTTCTGTTAGCAGATCTCTGAGCTCAGTTTCTCCTTTAGAATTCTATAATTTCTTACCCAGTTCAGTTTTACAATCTGAAAGTTTATCAGAAAGCTGGAGCTTAGAATCTTGTGTCAGAATCCTTTCCGGGAATTTCTCTGAAGATGAAACATATTTGCAAAAGCAAAAAGCATCACAGCAAAACAGCAACTGTCTGTAAATGAACAAGAGACTCAAAAGGGCAATTGACAAGGAAACTTGACTACTTCCTGTGACATACAAGGCTTCAAGATAATAATTGGAATTATGACCGATAACCAAGACAGATCAGAATTTTAGGAATGCTATATAATTTTAAGACACCTATATTAATAGCATTTACCCACATAATACCACCTAAGAAAGTTTATCCTCACTTATTTGACAATGTTTCCCATATAGTTTAATAGACCTAACAAGGCTGATTAGTTTAGTATTTTCCTCCATATAGGAAGAGAGAGCAAATTTCTTTGAGAAGTCTCAGGGGCCCTTTGAAAATCCTCAGAGAAATTTTTCTTCCTTCTACCAGGTCAAAAGAGAGCCTTCATTCAGGATTTGAATATTTTTGAGGGAGAAGGTTGTCAAAAATATCAAAAGTTTTTTTTTATTAAGATTATGATAGTTAACAATCTTGTGAAATTACAGTTGTACATCATTATTACTCATGTTGCAGGTACACCACTTCACCCGTAGTGCCCTCCCCCCACCTCCCGTTTCCCCTGGTAACCACCGATCAGTTCTCTTTGTCTATATGTTAACTACCATCTATGAGTGGAGTCATACAGAGTTCGTCTTTCTCTGTCTGGCTTATTTCACTAAACATAATACCCTCAAGGTCTATCCATGCTGTTGTGAATGGGATGACTTTGTCCTTTTTTATGGCTGAGTAGTATTCCATTGTGTGTATCTATATCTATATCTATATATATATACCATATCCAATCATCAGTTGCTGGGCACTTAGGTTGGTTCCATGACTTGGCTATTGTGAAGAATGCTGTGATGAACATAGGGGTTAATGGGACTTTTGGAAGTGCTGATTTCAGGTTCTTAGGAAAGATACCAAGTAGTGGGATGGCTGGGTCATAAGGTATTTCTATCTTTAACTTTTTGAGGAATCTCCATACTGTTTTCCATAGTGGCTGCACCAGTTTGCGTTCCCACCAACAGTGTATGAGGGGACCTTTTTCTCCACAGCCTCTCCAACATTTGTCATTCTTGGTTATGGATATTTTTGCCATTCAAACAGGTGTGAGGTGATATCTTAGTGTAGTTTTGATTTCCATTTCCCTGATGATTTGTGATGGTGAGCATCTTTTCATGTGTCTATTGGCCATCCGTATATCTTCTTTGGAGAAATGTCTTTTCATGTACCCTGTGCGTTTTTTGATCAGGTTGTTTGACTTTTTGTTATTGAGCTGTGTGAGTTCTTTATATATTATGGAGATTAACCCTTTGTCAGATAAATAACTTGTAAATATTTTTTCCCAATTAGTGGGCTGTGTTTTTGTTTCAATCCTGTTTTCCCATGCCTTGAAGAAGCTCTTTAGTCTGATGAAGTCCCATTTGTTTATTCTTTCTATTGTTTCCCTCATCTGAGGGGTTATGGTGTCCGAAAAGATTCTTTTGAAACTGATGTCAAAGAGCGTACTGCCTATACTCTCTTCTAGAAGACATTATTTCAGGCCTCATCTTTAGGTCTTTGATCCATTTTGAGTTTATTTTGGTGAATGGTGAAAAAGAATGGTCGATTTTCATTCTTTTACATGTGGCCGTCCAGTGTTCCCAGCACCATATGTTGAAGAGCCTTTCTTTTCTCCATTGTAGGCACTCTACTCCTTTGCCGAAGATTAGCTGTCCAAAGATGTGTGGTTTTATTTCTGGGCTTTCAATTTTGTTCCATTGATCTGTGCACCTGTTTTTGTGCCAGTACCATGCTGTTTTGATTACTGTAGCTTTGTGGTATGCTTAGAAGTCAGGGATTGTGATGCTTCCGGCTTTGTTCTTCTTTCTCAGGATTGCTTTAGCAATTCGTGGTCTTTTGTTGCCCCATATGAATTTTAGGATTCTTTGTTCAATTTCTGTAAAGAATGTCATTGGGATTCTGATTGGGATAGCATTGAATCTGTAGGTTGCTTTCGGTAGTATGGACATTTTAACTATGTTTATTCTTCCAATCCATGTGCATGGAATGTCTTTCCATCTCTTTATGTCGTCATTGATTTCTTTCAGGAAAGTCTTGTAATTTTCTTTGTATAGATCTTTCACTTCCTTGGTTAAATTTATCCAAAGGTATTTTATACTTTTTCTTGCGATTGTCAATGGGATTGAGTTCTTGAGGTCTTTTTCTGGTAGTACATTGTTAGCGTATAGATATGCTACTGATTTATGTATGTTGTTTTTATACCCTGCTACTTTGCTGTAGCTGTTGATTGTTTCTAATAGTTTTCCTATGGATTCTTTGGGGTTTTCTATATATAAGATCATGTCATCTGCAAACAGGGAGAGTTTTACTTCTTCGTTGCCGATTTGGATTCCTTTCATTTCTTTTTCCTGCCGAATTCCTCTGGCCAACTCCTCCACTACTATGTTGAATAAGGGTGGTGAAAGTGGGCACCCTTGTCTTGTTCCTGCTCTCAGAGGGTTGGCTTTCAGTTTTTGTCCATTGAGTATGGTGTTGGCTGTCGGTTTGTTATATATGGCCTTTATTATGTTGAGGTACTTTCCTTCTATAACTATTTTATTGAGGGTTTTTATCATAAATGGGTGTTGGATCTTGTTGAATGCTTTCTCTGCATCTATTGAGATGATCATGGGGTTTTTGTTTCTCATTTTGTTAATGTGGCGAATCACATTGATTGACTTGCAGAAGTTGAATCATCCCTGTGTCCCTGGTATAAATGCCACTTGATCAAGGTGTATAATCTTTTTGATGTATTGCTGTATTTGATTTGCCAAAATTTTGTTGAGTATTTTTGCATCTATGTTCATCAGTGATATTGGCCTGTAGCTTTCCTACTCTGTGTTGTCCTTGTCAGGTTTGGGGATCAGGGTGATGTTGGCTTCCTAGATTGTATTATGGAGTGCTCCATCTTCCTCTACTTTCTGGAATAGTTTGAGAAAGATAGGTATTAAATCTTCTTTGAATGTTTGGTAGAATTCTCAAGAGATGCCGTCTGGTCCTGGACTCTTATTTTGGGGGAGGTTTTGACTACTGTTTCTATTTCTTTACTTGTGATTGGTCTACTCAGATACTCTATTTCTTCCTGATTCAGTTTGGGGAGGTTGTATGAGTCTAGGAATTTATCCATTTCTTCTAGATTGTTCAATTTGTTGGCATATAGTTTTTCATAGCATTCTCTCATGATCCTTCGTATTTCTTCGGTATCTGTTGTGATTTTTCCTCTCTCATTTCTAATTTTATTTATTTGAGACTTCTCTCTTTCTTTCTTAGTGAGTCTGGCTAAGAGTTTATCGATTTTATTAATTTTTTCAAAGAACCAACTCTTTGTTTCATTGATCCATTCTACTGTCTTTTTTGTTTCAATATTGTTTATTTCTGCTCTGATTTTTATTATTTCCCTCCTTCTACTGACTCTGGGCTTTGTTTGTTCTTCTTTTTCTAATTGTCTTAGGTGTCCTTTGAGATTGTGTATGTAAGATTCCTCTTGCTTATTGAGGTGAGCCTGTATTGCAATGAATTTCCCTCTTAGGACTGCCTTTGTTGCATCCCAAATAAGTTGTCATGGTGTGTTTTCATTTTCATTTTTCTCCAGATAATATTTGATTTCTTCTTTAATTTCTTCAATAATCCATTGTTTGTTCAGTAGCATGTTGTTTAGTCTCCACATTTTTGCCCCTTTCCCAGCTTTATTCTTGTAGTTGATTTCTAGTTTCATAGCATTATGATCTGAAAAGATACTCAATATTACGTAAACCCTGTTGAACTTATTGATGCTTGCTTTGTTTCCCAAGATATGGTCTATCCTTGAGAATGTTCCATGAGAAGAATGTGTCACGTGCTGTTTTTGGATGAAGTGTTCTATATATATCTATTCAGTTCATTTGGTCTAATTTTTCATTTAATTTCTATAATTTCTTTGTTGATTTTCTGTCTGGATGATCTATCCATTGGTGTTAATGGGGTGTTGAGGTCCCCTACTATCATTGTATAGTTGTTGATGTCTCCTTTTAGTTTTGTTAAGAGTTGCTTTACAAATTTTTGTTCTCCTGTGTTGGGTGCGTATATATTTATAAGTGTTATGTCATCTTGATGGAGTGTCCCTTTTATCATTATATACTACCCCTCTTTGTCTTTTTTTATCTGTTTTGCTTTGAAGTCTACTTTGTCTAAGTATGGCAACACCTGCTTTCTTTTGTTCATTATTAGCTTGGAGTATTGTCTTCCATCTCTTCACTCTGAGTCTGTGTTTGTCTTTGGGGCTGAGGTGTGTTTCCTGGAGGCAGCATATTGTTGGATCTTGTTCTTTGATCCATCCTGCCACTCTGTGTCCTTTGATTAGAGAGTTCAATCCATTTACATTTAGAGTGATTATTGAAATGTGGGGGTCTACTGCTGCCATTTTATCACTTATTTTCTGGTTCTTTTGCATTTCCTTTGTTTCTCATCCCATGATTATTGAATTCCTAATTCAAGTAGGTAAATTTCTGTATTGGCTTTCTTCTTATTTGTAATTTTTGTCTTTATTCTTGTTATTTGTTTAGTGGCTACCAGGTGGTTTGTATAACACATCTCGTAGATGAGATAGTCCTTTTTCTAATAGCCTCTTATTTCTTAAAATTAAAACATTCCATACATTTTTTCTTTGCTTTCTAGGTTGTTATTGTCAGATTTTTTTCTCTTCTTTTTTGTGTTGTGAGTTTGTGGTTAAAATGACTAGGTTATATTTATTCTTGGTGTTTCCATTCTGTTTACCTTTAATGTTTTATTTAACTTTTGCTAACCTGTTCTGATGGAGAGCTGCTACTTTCTATTATTGTCCTTCTGCTTATCTCCTTTGTTCTGGATTTGGTAACCCCTTTCCTTTTTTTCATTTTTCAGGTATGAGGGTCTGCCTGAGAAATTCTTGAAGAGGAGGTCTTGTGGCAATGAACTCCCTTAACTTTTGTTTATCTGGGAAAGTTTTTATTTCTCCATCGTATTTGAGGGATATTTTCACTGGGTAGAGTATTATTGAATGCAGGTTTTTGTCTTTCAGAATTTTGGATATTTCATTCCAATCTCTTCTAGCCTGTAAGGTATCTCCTGAGAAATCTGCTGACAGCCTCATGGGGTTTCCTTTATAGGTTATTTTCTTCTGCCTGGCTGCCCTTAGTATTTTGTCTTTGTTGTTGACTTTTGCTAACTTCACAACTATATGCCTTGGGGTTGGTCTTCTTGCATTAATAAAGTTTGGAGATCTATTGGCTTCTGTCACATGAAGTTCCATCTCTCTTCCCAAGTTTTGAAAGTTCTCAGCTAAAATATTTTTGAACAGGCCTTCTGCACCCTTCTCCTTCTCTTCTCCCTCTGATATACCTATAACCATTATGTTGCATCTCCTAATTGAGTCAGATAATTCTTGGAGAGTTTCTTCATTTCTTTTTAGTCTTAGTTCTCTCTCCTCCTCTGTCTGCAGCATTTCTATATTCCTGTCCTCCAACTTGCTAATTCTGTCCTCCATATTATCTACCCTACTGCTCAGAAAGTCAAGATTTTTCTTAATCTCCTCCATTGTGTTCTTCATCTCCAGTATTTCTAATTGCTTCTTCTTTATAGTAGCAGGCTCTGTTGTGACATAGCTCCTGAACTCATTGAGTTGTCTATCTGAATTCTCTTTTAACTCATTGAGTTTTTTAATAATGGCAGTTTTGAAATCATAATCATTTAGGTTGTAGATTTCATTGTCTTTGGGATTGTTTTCTGGGTGTTTATCATTTTCCTTCTGTTCTGGAGATTTAATATATTTTTTCATACTGAGCGATGGTGTGGATTTGCGCCTCTGCATAGAGATAGAGTTTAGTCGCTGCTTCCACTTGTTGCAGTTGGTGTGGGGGGGAGCAGCTGTTTAGACTGCACCAACCAGGAACCCTATCAGCTGTTACTGACTGGACTTGAGCCCCTCCTCATAGTCACAGTAGTCCTGTGAGTTCCCTCGTCCGTTGTGGGGGCAATCACAAGGGGGCCTCAGACCTCAGACTGCTGGTGCCTACTGTTGCAGCCCACCTAGATGCGCTCCCTCCTTGGGGTCTGCAGTGGTGTTTGGGGCTTTCCCAGCAGCCAGGAGCAGGATCACCCATAATCACAGCTTTTTCACTGTCAGAGCCCACAAGATCACCCTTGTCACTATAGGTCCCAGCAGAGCTATGGGTATCATCTTCAGTCTGTGGTTAGCTCATCTAGCTGCGCTACTTTTGCCCTAGGGCCTTTCGGCCTGGTGATTGCTGGTCAGGACCTCTACACTAGTGCTGTGCAGAGGCTTTCACAGAGGCTTCTGTGAGAACCTGAAGCTCCCCCCTGGGCCATGTAGCCATTCCACTGGAGCTCCACCTAGCCCCATACCACTCTCACGGAATCTCTGGGAACCCCTTGCCTCCTCTGGGACATGGCCAGAGTCCATTGGCCTGGCAGTGGGTTGCAACCTGCTGCCTTGTGGGGAATTCTGCTCTTGGGAGCTTCCTGGCATTTCCAATGCTGTGCAGGGCCTCTCCACTAATGGCAAGCAGAGGCTTTCCCTGCCAGTGGTTGTAGGACCCTGGAGTTTCCCCCTGGGCCACAGAGCCAGGTGCTGGAGCTCCATCCAATCCCCAAGCACGTCCACGGGAAGTCTGGGCACCTCTTGCACCATCCATGCACAGTGGAGACTGTGGGCCTGGCAGTGGCTTACAAGCTGGTGCCCTGCCAGAGAATCCGCTCCCTGGGAGTCTCCTGGTGTTCTGTGTGCTGGGTGGGGCCTCCCCACTAATGGCGAGAAGTGGCTTTCCCTGCCAGTGGGTGCGGAACCATGGAGTTTTCCCCTGGGCCACAGAGCCAGGCGCTGGAGCTCCACCCAGTCCCCAAGCATATCCACAGAAAGTCTGGGTGCCTCTTGCACCATCTGTGCATAGCCAGAGACCGTGGGCCCAGCAGCGGCTGGTGGGCTGGTGCCCTGCCAGGGAATCTGCTCTCTGGGAGCTTCCCTTTGTTCTGATTGCTGGACTGAGCCTCCCTGCTAATGGCAAGCAGAGGCTATCCCTGCTGGCTGGTATGGGACCCTGGAGTTTCCCCCTGGGCCATGGAGCCAGGTGCTGGAGCTCCACCCAGTTCCCAAGCACGTCCATGGGAAGTCTGGGCACCTCCTGCACTGTCTCGTGCACTGCCGGTGACCATTGGCCTGGCAGCAGCTGGGGGCCTGGTGCCCTGCCAGGGAATCCACTCCCTGGGAGTCTCCTGGTTTTCTGTATACTGGGCAGGGCCTCCCCTCTAGTGCCGAGCAGACGCTTTCCCTCCTGGTGGGTGTGGGACCTTGGAGTTTCCCCCTGGGCTTAGGTGTAATCACGGGGGGCTTAGGTAGGGCTGTTGTCACCTGTTTCCACTGTCGCTCTGACAGTGAGTGCACACTCCTTGGTGCCCTTGGTGCGTGGCGATGCTATGGGGGAGTCTGCTGGAAAAGAGCCTCTTGCAGGTACTAGGCTGTCCGGTTTTGGGGGTTGGAGAGTTTTCACCTATTTCCACCTCCTCCCAGGGGGAAGTCCGTCCTCCTTCTGATGTATAGCAGCATGAGTCTCTCATGCGTCTTGAGATGCTATCTGGATATCCTTTGTTAACTGGTGAATGTCCAATTAGTTGCAGATTCGAAGGGGGAGAGACAAAGAAGACCACTCACTCCACCATCTTGGTCCTGCCTCCCCAAAAGTTTTTTAAAATACTTGTTCAAATAGGAAACAATGCCCACTGTGAAACAATGCTCAGGTATCCCTTTAAAGTGACAAAAGAAACAGTCAAGAGCAAACACACAGTCAAGAAGTTTTAGAAGAGAGCTCTTGCTTTCTGAATATAGGAAATTATTTTAACAAAACATAGATTTTCTGTCCTTTAGTTAGAGTTAGAGCAGGCCAAAAGTTCAAGAAAATTATCCTTTGAGAGAAAACCAAATTTTAATTTCTGCACCAGCTTATTTTTAACATTAAAATTCCTTTACTTAATTGGATTTACTTTAATCTTAGTCTACTTGACTAGGCATAAAACTCTTGTCTGAATTTCTCCTTCACAAACCTTCTACAACTTTCTTTTTACATTCAGAATTTGTCCTATCCTTTCTTTCTTCCCTTCTAGTACATTAGGACAAATTTATCCTTCTTAACCAAACAAACAAGAATACTTCCATTCTTTATACCCTCTTTACTGAAAACATGCATTTTAACTTTCCTTTAATACAGAGCCGTTTTCCTTATTAATTTCCAGTAGCTTTAATTATATATGTTAATTAGAACTTTCAATCCTTAAGAAACCCTAGTAAACACTAAAAAGGTAAACAATTATGAATTATCTTTTATATCAGTATTCTAAACACTTCATAATTTCTATAAACACATCACTTTACAGTAATAGACCCAAAGACTTTTATCCCCACTGCAATAAGAAGCCAAAAGTAGATAACTAGGATATGTTTAGCAATAATGTTTGTGTTCTATCCAATCCAAAAATGACCCAGATACTCAGATTTTTATCATTTAACTTAACTTGGCAAAACTCAAGATTGTTATCAAAAAGAATTTGGAAGCTGTTTTTTTTGCCCCCAAGTATACAGAACATAAAACAGTTATTGTACCCACTTGTATCTATTTAAATTATTTATTTTCAACAATTATGTTCACATTACCTACAAACCTCATGAAACATTAGACAAAACTGGTCATCATTTAAAGCTAATATTTTCCTGACAAATTTCTAACAGGCAACATGAACTCATTTGACTAGTAAACACAGGCTGCATGTCTGCATCATGTGCAAATACTGACAACTCTGACAAGACTATTTTCAATCAAACCAACAAACTTAAACAAGCTTTCATTTGCCAAAGTTTAATTCACATCACATTAATTTTGAAAGATGCTGAGGTAATTTCTGCTACATTTAGAATTTATGTAAGCACTTACTTTAAGCCAATTAAACTGAGTTCTTAATTTTTTGGGCCATACCATCTGCAGATAAAAATATCACACATATAACATACATATAGACACACGTACACAGAGACTGCACAACTATTGTTTTAAAAATTACTGCTGTGAATCAGGTACAGGAATACAAAGCTCACCAGTTATGAATCCAAACTTTGTTTTGACCCTTTTCACGAATACTTATGGAGAAGACACTTGAGATGCCAGATTTTTTGGCAAGGGTACGCTTATGGCTGTTTTTTCCTTTCCCCTCCTTTTTTTTTTCCTTCAGTCTTAGGAATTAGTGATGGGATAGATAGTAGTTCCTTGAGAGGGGAGATGATAATCCTTTTTGAGATGAAGGAACTGGGCAGAATCTGAACTGCCTCTAGAGCTGTATTTCCAGTCTTGCAAGGATTTTGTAAGGACAGTTGCTCTTGATTTCCCAGAAACTGGATTGTAACTGGAATGACATTCTAGGTTGATCTACACGTCCAACTACATCATAAAGGCTCAGAGAAACCACTCAAATTTTCTCCCAGCTGGAGTTTCTGGGGCATAACCCATCCAATTGAAAGTGTTTCTAATTAGTTAGAATACACCCGAGCGGTGAGTCTCTGGGGTTGCTTGGGGCATTTCCCATGGCAGTAAAGCTAGTGTCCGGCTGACAGTGGACTGGAAGAGGGTACCGAGCCCAATTGTGGGTGTCAACCTAGTTACAAGATTTAATCAAGTCCCACTGAACCAGGGCACTTATTCCCTGACCCAGCACAAGGGGAGCCAGGGAAGCAGGAGGCAAAGGCCTGGAACTGGCTGGAGGTTGAGGCTCCCAGCACTAGGGTTGAGTGTTAAGTCCCTGGCAAAAGGTTTTCAAGTTTTCGATTTTACAGAAGGTCTAGGTTCTGCTCAGGTCCAGCCTGAACTTAACCTACACTTGGTGATAACAGAGGAGGTGATGAATGAAACAAAGAAAGGAAAAGAAGAGATCATACCTCGCCCTCATGGACTCTTCCAGAGGGTTATCAAGATAAGAGTCACACAATAGTTCCCATGCCAGGGCACACTACCCCAGCAGGACAGCTCACAGAGTGAATCACAGGTCTCCTACCCTCATAACCGACTCAGTAGGTGACTAAAATACTCAATGAGTCAACTGCCAAGAGAAAGTACCCTGCTTGGGGTCGCCGGGGTGATCAGGCCCAGAAACGAGAGTGGGGGGGGGACAGCTCCCAGGTGTGGAGCCTTTTACTCTTTAAAGATTTCTTTGTTTCCAGGTTGCAAAACTGAAAAGGAGACCAAAAGGTCCACTGTAACTCTAAGAGAGATTAAAGAAATGGGTCCATTACCTTGAAAAATCCCCTCTGAACGTAGGGCAGCATCCTACCATTGTTCCTCCTGTGGGGTTCCTATAGCAAGGGTGATGGGGGTGTCTGTCATTCCATCCCTTGTATACCTTCCCTATTAGTAACAGGTGCCTGGTGAATGGTCCCCCAGAGAAAAGGAGAACTTTAAGAGAGATGAAATAAAAGGAGTCATTATCTTGAAAATCCCCCCACTGGGGTTCCTGTAGCAAGGGATGATGGGGGCATCCCTTGTACATCTTCCCTATTCTGCCTGGCAGTAATAGGTGCCTGGTGAATGGTCCCTGAGTGAAAAGGATAGAGAAAAACAATGAGGAATTTTCTGCCAGTCTGGGGGACATTCTACCCAATTGCATCCTGGAGCCATTCTCCCAAGAAGCGGTTCCCATACTCAACCAAAGTTTAGAGTTTGGTACTTTCCTTGAACCAGAGTCCCAATTGGGAGTTTCCCGTGGTTTGGAGTGTGGTCAGGAGCCATAGGGAGGGATGCCAATCCAGCCTTACGAAAAGAAACCTTCCATGGGAGTCTTGGAGATTGGTGACCATCCTAATGACTTAAGTGCTCGACCCGTGCCCACGTAAAATTTATATATTAGAGATAGAGCCAGGAAGGAATGGATTAATTCATTCTACATCACCCTGAGGCTTAAGGTACTGATTCTCTTCAAGCTGAATGCCATGATTTGCCCCATAGGGTAACCATGGGCAGCAAACGTGGATTCATACAGCTGTCCAAGAAAGCTCCGGATGGAGAACTGAATTTAGATCCATACTTGAAAAAGAGAAAGGCACAAGGGAAAAAGGGCACTTACCAGAACTCAAGCTCACAAGCCGATGAAGCAAGATCCCCGTACAGGTCACCAGAAATGATGTGGGTAAGGCGAGCCAAAGAGTCGAAAGAAAGATTTCTTGGACTCTCAAGGTCTGGCCATAGTGCTCTTTTATTTAGAGAATAGTATGGAATAGCATGGGGACAGGACCCATGGGCAGTCAGAGCTGCTGCTGCAATGTGTTGAGGATTAGGGCTAAATTTATAAGGCACAGGTATGTGACTTATCTTTACTGGAAAAAGAAAAGATGATGTAAAAAGTCATTAAATGATTTCAGTGCAGGTGGGGTCTGGTTATTGTGCGGTTGTATAACTTTAGATACAAATCTGGTCGTATAAATCGGCATGTAGGTGAGGATGCCCTGGGCTTCTGTCCCTGGGGCAGCCCTAATTCACACCATAAAAATCCATTGGGTCATATAGATCGGCACGTAGGCCAGGTCACCTTGGGCTTCTCTACTTGGGACGGCCTTAATACACATCATTTGGTATTTGTTTTTGTCTGTCTGTCTGTTTTTTTTCAAAGCATCAACATAGGAGGCGCCATATCTGTTCCAGCTAAGAGCCCCTTGGGGAAAATATTGTCTGATTGTTCGACCCATAGTTATAACCCAATGAGGAAAAATCAAGTGGTATTTTATTGTAACACTGCCTGGCCAAAGTATGTCTTGGAAAGTGAGGAAAGATGGCCATTGAATGGAACTTTAAATTATTACACTATATTGCAGTTGGAGTGGTTTTGTGAATGGTCTGGGAAGTGGGATGAGATTCCGTATGTGCAGGCTTTTATGAGGTTGCATAATCAGGAAGGTGAATGGCCAGGGACCAAGCTGATGGTCCAAAGAAAAGCCAAGCCTCTGGTAGTCAAAGAACCCAACAGGGTACTCCTTTTGGCCAGGGGTCTTCTGGAACTGGGGCAGGGCAATTCCCTCTGCACCAGCTGCCTGTAGGGACAGACGGTCAGGGGCAACCAGCCGCCTACTATTGGACTTACACCCGTTTCTCAACCTCTGATTTGCTAAGTTGGAAAAACCAGAACCTGTCCTACCGGGAAGACCCACAAAAGATGACAGATTTGTTTACAACTATTTTTTCTACCCATCGCCCTACTTGGGCAGACATTCAATCTTTGTTAAGTATAAAGCTTACAGGCAATGAGCGGCGACTTGTAGTGGTAAAAATCAAGGAAGAGGCTCAGCATTTGCATGATGAGGATCCCAATCAAACTCCCACTCCTGACATGGCCATTCCCCAAGACGAGCCCAGTTGGGACCCAAACATGGATGCAGGGAATGCACTATTAAGCCATTACCAAAGGTGTGTGTTGGCTGGACTTAAAAAAGAAGTCCCCAAACAAAGGAGCATAAACAAAATTCAGGAACTCCAGCAAGAAACAGGAGAAAACCCTGCAGCGTTTTTAGAACGCTATGTCAGGCCTACAGAAAATATACTGATTCAGACCCTGAAGCCCCTGAAAACCTTCGGATGGTCAACATGACCTTTATTGGACAGAGTGCCCCAGACTTTAGGAGGAAGCTTAATAAGGTCGAAGGGGCCATAGCCATGAGCCCTGGTCAATTAGCGGAAATTGTCTTTAAGGTTTATAATGCTCGGGAGGAGCATAAAGCCAGGCCAGTCAAAGTGCTCTATGCAGCTTCCCTAAACTGGAGAAATGGGGAAGGGGATCCAAGACTGAGGAGGACAAGACGCCGAAAGTAAGAGAGAAATGAGGGTGCCTGTTGCAGGGAGAAAGGGCACTGGGAAAACGAATGCCCTAAGGTAGAAATAGACACCAAAGGGGAAAGATGTCTTCCCCTACAAAGGCTCATGGCCCCTCAAGTCCAGGACGTAGAGGAGGAAGATGATGATTGACGGGGCCTGGGGTTCTTTGCCATGCTGGCAGCTTCCATTCCAATAGTCCCCCATACGCCCGGGGTACAAATGACAGTGGGGACCCAATTGGTTGATTGTCTAGTGAATACTGGTGCCACTTATTCGGTGTTAAACAGCAAATTGACATCATTAAGTAATTCCTCAATTTCCATTGTTGGAGTCACAGGAGAAACTCAGCAGAGACCCATGCTACAACCGCTGGAATGCAGCTTGGGCAAACAAAAGTGAAAACATAGCTTTTTATATATCCAAGATTGTCCCATTCCTCTCCTCAGACAAGATTTGCTTTGTAACCTGAATGCTCAGATAACTTTTTCACCCAAGAAGAAGCAGCTTTACCTGAGAAAATACACTCAGGCTACAAGCCCTCCTGGAAAGAACGGAAGAAGGAGAGCACCCAATACCGCCTGAGATCCATGAACAACTGAGTACAGCTGTCTGGGCTGATGGGGTGCCTGGACAAGCCTGATCTGCCACCCCAATAAAAATTGAACTTAAAAAAGGAGCCTCTTGTCCGAGAAAGAAACAATATCCCCTGAAGAAAGAGGCCTTAAAAGGTATCCAACCGGTTTTGCAAAGATTTTCATGGCATGGGTTGATAAGGCCCTGCCAATCACCATATAACACTCCTATTTTACCAGTCAAAAGACCACACTCAGATGAGTACCGGTTTATGCAGGATTTAAGAGCCATTAATGACGTTGTACAGGATATACATCCAACAGTACCAAACCCCTATACACTATTAACTACTGTACCAGGGGAATACAGCTGGTTTTCAGTGTTGGACATTAAGGATACTTCTTTTTTGCATTCCATTAGAAAGAAAATCTCAACTACTGTTTGCCTTCGAGTGGCAAGACCCAGATACAGGGGCCACCAACCAATATTGTTGGACTCTGTTGCCTCAGGGGTTTAAGAACTCCCCTACCCTATTTAATGAAAATTTGGCAAAAGACCTGAGGGGACTCCAACTCAATCAGGGAACATTACTACCATATGTTGATGATTTGCTGATAGCAAGTCCTAGTTACCAGCACTGCTTGAACAACACCATTATAGTGCTAAATCACCTTGCCTGGTGTGGCTACAAGGTATCCCCCACAAAGGCCCAAATCTGTAAACAACAAGTGGCCTATTTGGGTTTTCAAATAAGCCAAGGCACCTGCAACTTAATGTCTGACCGATGACAGGCGATTTTGCAGGTGAGAGCTCCTCAAAATCTAAGACAGTTAAGGGGATCCTTAGGTATGGCAGGGTTTTGCCGGATCTGGATTCCCAATTTTGGATTGACAGACAAACCATTATACGATGCTTTGAAGCGAAAAGAAGCAGATCCCCTTTTATGGTCAGGAGAATGCCAAGAGGCATTTGAGGCTTTAAAGCAAAAGTTGTTGACTGCACCAGCCTTGGGCCTTCCTGATCTAAAAAAGGAATTCAAGCTATATGTACATGAGAGAGGGAATAGCTCTGGGAGTATTGATGCAATGTCTGGGAGAGGTGCCCAGACCAGTGGCTTATTTATCTAAACAGTTGGATCACACTGCCAAAGGATGGCCCCCATGTCTGTGGGCTATAGCCGCCACCTGTGATTTACTCCAGGAAGCAGAAAAATTTACCCTAGGACAGCCTATCAGGGTATATGTTCCCCACCAAGTGCTTGTCCTCCTTGAACAAAAAGGGGGATATTGGCTAACTGCCGGGAGGATTGGCAGGTACCAAGCTATTTTGTTAGATGACCCCAATGTCATTTTAAGGACTGTAACAACCTTAACTCCTGCCACCTTATTACCAACCTCTGAAAATAATATTAACTCTCATAATTGCGTAGAAGTCTTAGATACTGTGTGTTCCAGCTGATTAGACTTGTCAGATCAGCCCTTGACAAATCCTGATTGGGACCTGTTTACTGATGGCAGCAGCTTCACGGGGGATGGGCAAAAATGAGCAGGCTATGCAGTGGTAACAGAAGGCGAGGTTATCGAGGCACAAGCCCTCTCCCCAGGAACATCGGCACAAAAAGCAGAGTTAATTGCTTTTACGAGGGCTTTGCAACTATCCCAAGGGAAAGAAGTAAATATATACACGGATTCTAAATATGTATTCATGATAGTCCATGCACATGGGGCCATATGGAAGGAAAGAGGGCTGCTGACTGTGGGGCAAAAGGAAATAAAATATGCCCCAGAAATATTAGCTCTACTACAAGCAGTAAGAGAACAAAAGGCAGTAGCCATTATGCACTGCCCAGGCCATCAAAAGACTGACTCATATGTGGCTGTTGGAAATTGAATGGCAGACAAGGCTGCCAAGAAAGCCATCAGAGGGCCTAAATTTTGGGGGGCCCTCATCCCGCAATTGGACTTAAGTAAACGTGACCCCTCCTATATGGAGGAGCATTTGAAAAGGGCACAAGAATGAGGGTTTAATAATTGGGATCCTTCTCACAAATGGAAAATAAATCCTCATTGTCTCATTCTATTCCCTGAGGCCCTGATGTGGCCCTTAATAAAATACTTGCATGAATGCACTCATTATGGAAGAGATGCATTAGTGGACCTCTTACGACCTCACCTCAGGATCCTAAGCTACACCAACTGGCTCGAAAGGCCTCCTACTCTAGCCCAATCTGTGCCAGACACAACCCAAAAACAGAAAGGCAACGCTTGAGAAAGGGAACTCAATATTCTGGGGAACAACCTTGTGAGGATTGGCAAAAGGGCTTTACACAAATGCCTAAGACAACCATGAATTTCAAATACTTCTTAGTATTTGTAGACACTATTTCAGGATGGATAGAAGCATTCCCCACCAGAACTGAGAAAGACATCGAGGTAGTCAAATGTTTGCTGAAAGAGATTGTCCCTAGGCTCCGATGGCCATCTAGCATCCAGAGTGATAACAGACCCGCCTTTGTGGCTGAAGCAACACAACAAGTAAGTAAAGTTCTTGGGGTCAAACGGAAGCTGCATGCCTCGAGGAGACCACAATCCATGGGAAAAACGGAAAAGATGAATCACACTCTAAAGAAGACAATTGCCAAACACTGTCAAGAAACCCATCTAAAGTGGGACAAAGTGTTACCAATTGTCCTCCTCCATATCAGAGTGGCCCCTAGAAGTGGACTTGGATTAAGCCCCTATGAAATAATATATGGGAGACCCTTCCTAGCTCCATGGGGAAAAGGGGAGGACCCCCATGCAATTACAGAAATTAGATTAAAGCAGTATGTACAACATCTGGGTCAAATATTAACTTCTATGCATGAGTTTATCTCCTCCAGGTCTCCTCCCCATCTCGAAACTTTGCTACATCCATTCTAGCCGGGAGACAAAGTACTTCTGAAGGCGTGGAAAGAACAAGGGCCAGAACAACAACTTGAAGAAAAGTGGAGAGGGCACTATGATGTGTTGTTAACCACCCATACATCCCTTAAGTTGGCAGGCATAAGACCATGGGTCCACCACACTCGAGTAAAGAAATGTCCAGATAATTTCCAGCCACAAACGTCTTCTCCTGTTAAGTGGGAAAGTAAACCATTGGAGGGTCTTAAGTTGCTCTTTAGAAAACAATCATGAGATGCTTCATGTTGCTAATCCATTTCTATTCCTTGCATTTTCTAGTTGCAGCCTGGCTGGATAACTCCTTAGTTCACATTGCACAGACCACTGCTAATGCAACACAAGCAGTGGACTGCTGGATTTGCCTTCCCTGAGCTCAGTCCACTCTGGATCATGGGGACCCCCTGGTACATCCCATATCAGACTTTACTCAGGTTCCCGACGGAGAGTGGGTCCCTACACGAGATCTTAGAGCACGCACCCTCATGTACCGGGTGCGCATTAGTCACCACCTCCTTAAGAACTCTTCTAACATCGCCTGTCTTACACCTCCTCTCTCCTCTAGTACTGCTGTATATTGGACCCAGGGTGCCCAGCGGATACCTGAATACTTTGAAATGACTCTGCCTTCACCTTTGTGGTAACTCCTCTTGTGTTCCCAGCAGCCCACAAGATACCCTGAGGAAGGAATTAAGGCTATAATTGACTATTAATTTCTAGAGCGGCCCTGGATGGAATGAATTGGATTCAAAGTTGGTTACTATTTCTATACTAATAGCTCTGCAGGTTACCATACTCACAATGAAGGTGAAAGTAAGGTCTTTTCTGCCCCTCCCGGACTTGTTTTTGTTTGCAAAAATCAATAATTACCCTTGGGCTAAGGAATGCCTCCGCAATTTCACTTTTCCTGCTCAGTGTCTCCTTGGGAATGTGGTGACTCCTTTTACACTCCACAACCTAAGTGAATCAAAACATTATGCAAGTTCCTTAAAATTATATACCTGAGTTACCCGAGACTTGCCACGAAACATTCCTGATGGAGATGAATATTTCTTTGGGTATACTCTATTGACCTGGTGGGAGTTGCAGCCCATCGACATGTGCTCCGCAGTCTATCTCGCACCCTAACAATCATAGCAAGTGAAACTGCCAAGTCCCTCCTCAATGTACAAACCTCTCTCGACTCTTTAGCAAAAGTGGTATTAGTTAATCTCATGGCTTTGGACTATATTCTAGCTGAATAAGGTGGAGTTGTGCCATAGCTAACACCTCTTGTTGCACATATATATAAACACTTCATCACAAGTAGAGACTAGCATTGAAAAGATCAGACAACAGGTTACCTGGTTACAACAAACATTAGATCATCATGCTTTCATCCTAGATGGAATAAACATAGATATGGATGACTGGTTTTCAACCTTATTTTCCTGGATACCAAAAAAATTCCAGTCTGTATTATCTGGCATTTTACATTTTGGTTTATCTATACTTCTATTGATGGCTGGGATATACATTATGTTTAAGTTCCTTTTCTGTTATATTTCCGGTATTTGCAGGACTGCAACTGGAACACTAACCACCCACAGAAAAAACTGGCAAAAGCATGTTCAAGCTTTCCACCACAAGGACCCCCTAGTGTTGCCCCAATATGGTAGGAAGCAGCTAGATGGCCAAGATGCCCCTTTTCCATAGAAATGGAAAGCAAGAAATGACAGTGGGGAATATGTTACAGGCTCTTAACATCAGCCCTGATATCAGTTCCCCCACATTGAACCCAGCATGTATGGGGTTAAAACTAAAACCCAAGACCCCCTTTCCTGCTTCTCCAGCTCCACTCATATGTAGATACCTGCTTCTTTAACCTTTGTCTCCTTGAGCTTTACAACTAAATGGAAGTTACAAATTGTCAAAAGCACAGGTGGCCTGCAGTTGGAGGCCCACTAAAGTTTAGCTAATCATGTGTCCTTGAAGTTAGCCAGGAAAGCTGCTGTCTCAAGAATATCAAGGAGCAGAGGCTTCCCAGGCCTCAACTCCTCCACTCCTGGGGCTTTAACTGCCTCAAACAGAAAGACAAGACAATGACGAAGGACGCCCAAGTGCCATCCTCCTATCTCACCATCCCCTTGCCTCCCTGCAAGCCAGTTGTATCGTTTACCTTTCCTTTTCTTTTATTTACTACTTTTGAATTATTATTATTATTATTATTAAAACACTCATTTTAAAAACTCATTTTCTGGGGGACAGCCCAGCGACACAGAGGTTAAGTGCACACATTCTGCTTCAGCAGTCCCGGGTTCACCAGTTCGGATCCCAGGTTCCAACGTGGCACTGCTTGGCATGCCATGCTGTGGTAGGCGTCCCACATATAAAGTGGAGGAATATAGGCATGGATGTTAGCTCAGGTCCAGTCTTCCTGAGAGAAAAGAGAAGGATTGGCAGCAGTTAGCTCAGGGCTAATCTTCCTCAAAAAAAAAACCAAAAACCTCATTTTCTTCCTCAAGGGATATCTCAAAAGGAGACAACTTACTCAGAATTAGAGTCTTTTTAAGGATATGTTTCTAATTTTGGATTATTAAATTTAAATATGTCAAAAATTCTTTTGCAGAATATCTTTTGCTGTCATATATTCCTACCACAATTTCTATGCATTTAGTTTCTCCAGTTTGAAAGGTTCTCCCCACTGCCATTCAAATGATTCCTCGTTTCAAATGTCAAAATTAAAATATGGTCACATGATCATTATCTTTGCATATAGAAACCATGCAATTGAGGACTGTGTGTGTGTGTTTCTGTGTCTGCATATGGTTCATCGTTGAAGAGATCCTTAAACACAACTTAAAATCATAAAGACAGATAAATTTTATGGTATAAAATTTTAAAGGTCTGAAGGAAAAAATAATCACAAATATTGTAAAAGAAATAGCCTTAGAGTCAAGAAAATAGATATAATTATGCATTTGTTGAATTAATAAATAATAGACTAAAATTCCTTAAAACTATGGACAAAGAAAACACACAGATAATCCACAAAAAAAGAAACCTCTTTAGGCCAATACATACACTTTATTTTTATAATGAACTGAAAAATGTGACTATAAAATGATATAAAACACTCTTTCACATGTATTGCACTAAATAAAGTGAAAAGTCTGGGATGGCCAAGTGATAGCCAGGTGTTGGCATAAAGGAATCATCCCCAATTTGCTAGTGGGGTATAAAAGTTACAACCACTTTGGGAAACAATTGTTAAATGTCTAACAAGTTTGTATCTCAAACAAAATCAGGGAATAATGTATAGTTAAACAAATTAACAAAGGCAAAAGCAAAACCATACGACTGAGTAAAAGAAAAATCCTTGCAGAATAAGACATTCAGTATATCATACACATCAACTAAAATATCTGCAAAATTATAGCATTTTGTTAATGCATATGTAAACATATAGTTAACTAATTACAACTTATATAGGAATGACAAATTTTAAATATGGTTTACCTCTGGTAAAAAAGATAACAGTAGAATCAGGACCAGGATTAATAGAAAGAGGAATGAGTGAAAAAAAGGATTTCAATTTTATAAGACAATAAAATTTTATAGCAAAAATAAATGAAAGACTGACTAATGTGAATATGTAGAGTCAATTTCATACTTAATATTCATTATGAAAAATACATAAGTTTTAATTTAGGAAACTGCATACTTACATTAAAGGTTACATTTAAGTTTAAAGTTAATAGAATCCTCTTTGTTAACTAAAGCTTTTTAAAGTTAGGTGATTTGCAAATGCAAACGAATGTGACTACGCCAAATTTGAAACTTCTGTAAAACAAAGATACCATAAACAAATTGAAAAGACAACTATTTCATTGCATATAATAGACAAAAATTTATTATCAAGAATATATACAAACTATATAGAAAAATAAAAAATCAGGGAGCTTACTAAAAAAGACGCAAATAACAAACATGTGAAACTATATCTAAATTTATTTTTAAAAAATTTATTGAAGTGAAATTCAAATAATATTAACCATTTTAAAAGTGACAATTCAGTAGCTTTTATTGCATTCTTAACACTGTGCAACAACACCTCTATCCAGTTTCAAAACATTTCTATCACTGCTAAATATCCATCAAATAATTTGTCCCCAATTCTTCCTCATTTACAGCCCCCACCTACCACCAATCTGTATTCTGTCTCTCTGAGTTTATCTATTCTAGATATTTCACATAAATGATATCCTACTGAAAGTGACCTCTTGTGTATGGCTTCTTTCACTTAGCATAATGTTTTCAAGATTCACATATGTTGTAATATGTATCACTACTTCATGCTATTTTATTTTGGTTTATTTTGTGGTATTTTATTTTATTGTGGTAAGAATACATAACATGAGACTTATCCTCTTAACAAATATTTAAATATATAATAGAGTATTGTTAACTGAAGGCAGAATGTCGTACAACAAATTTCTAGAACCAATTTATCTTGCTTAGATGAGATTTATGCCAGTTGACTAGCAACTCCTAATTTCCATTCTCCCCTTGTTTCTGGCAAACATCATTCTACTTTTTGATTATAAGAGTTTGACTATTTTACATAAGTCACATAAGTAAAATTTGCAGTATGTGTCCTGTGACTAGCTTATTTCATTTAGCATAAGATCCTCAAGGTTCATTGATGTTGTAGCATATGGAAGGATTTCCTTCTTTTTTAATGTGAATATTATTCCATTGTATGTGTATACCAAATTATCTTTATCCATTTTTTCCATGATGGACTTTCAGCTTGTTTCCACATCCTGGATATTGTAAATAGTGCTGCAATGACCATGTATTTTTAAATGGCTATTCAAGATCCTGATTTCAATTATGTTGTATAAATCTCCAGAAGTGAGATTGCTAGCTTATATGGTAATTCTACTTTTAATTTTTAGAGGAATATCCATATTGTTTTTCATAGCAGTTGCGCCATTTTGCATTCTTACCAGCAGTGTACAAAGGTTTCAATTTCTTCATATCCTCATCAATACTTGCTTTTCTTTTTTTTTTTCTATAACAGCCATCTTAGCAGCTATCAGGTGATATTGTGATTTTGTCTTTCATTTCCCTAATAGTGATTTTGAACATGTTTTCATACATTGGTTGGTGACTTACATGTATTTTTTTTAAAATGTCTATCCAAGGCCATAGCCCAGTTTTACATGGGGTCATATGGTTTTTTGTCCTATTGAGTTGCAGGATTTCTTTATACATTTTGAAAATTAATCCATTGTCAAATATATGATATGCAACTATTTTTTCTTATGTAGCAATTTGCCTGTTGCTTTGTGGATTTTTTTTTTTTTTTTTGCTTTGTGGAAGTTTTCTTTTTTTAATTTGATGTAGTCTCAGTTGTCTATTTTTGCTTTTATTGCCTGTGCTTTTGGTGTCATATCCACAAAATCATTCTCAAACACAATGTCATGAAGCTGTTCCCTCGTGTTTTTTTCTAGGAGTTTTACAATTTCAGGTTTTATGTTTAAGTCTTTAATCTATTTTGAGTTGATTTTTGTGTATGCTGTAAGATAGGGGTTCAAGGTCATTTGTTTGCACTTGGCTTCCCAATTTTCCCATTGCAATTTATTGAAGAGACTGTATCTTCTGTATAGTATATTCCTGGCTCCTTTGACAAAAATTAATTGGCTATACATGTGTGCGTTTATTTCTGGGCTTGCTATTCTGTTCAATTACTCTATGTGTCTGTTTTTATGTCAATACCATACTTTCTTGATTACTATCGTTTTGTAACATATTTCGAAAGCAGGAAGTGTGATGCCTCCAATTGTGTTCCTGTTAAATATTTCTTAGACTATTCATGATCTTTTGTGGCTCCAAAAGCATTTTAGAATTGCTTTTTCTATTTCTTCAAAAAATACCATTGGAATCTTGAAAGGGATTGCATTGAATTTGTATATTTCTTTGTGTAATATGAACATTTAAACAGAATTAAGTTTTTCAATCCATGAACATGGTATGTCTTTCCATTTGTATGGGCTGTCTTTAATTACTTTAATCAAAGTTTTGTAGTTTTCAGCTTACAAGTCCTTCACCTCCTTAGTTAAGTTTATTTATAAGTATTTTATTCTTTTTTGTTATGTTTCATTTCTTTTTATGGATTGACAATATCCCATTGTATGCATATACTACAATTTGTTTACCCATTTATGTTTTGATGGACATTTGACATCATTCCACCTTTTGGCTATTGTGGATCTTACTGCATGTACACGTCCTTGTTTGATTACCTGTTTTCAATTCTTTTGACTATATATCTAGGCTAGAATTGTGGGGTCATATGGTAATTCTAGGTTTAACTTTTGGGGAACTGCCAAACTGTTTCCCACAACAGCTGAACTATTTTATATTTTATTTTACATTGTTGCCAAATAAATCAATTTCTTCACATCCTCACTAATATTTTTTTCTGATTTTATTTCATTCTTATTTGGTGTTGAGTTCTTATCGTGGTTTTGATTTACATTTCCTTAAAAATTAATAATGTTGAACATCAGGTGCTTATTAGTAACTTGAACATCTCTTTGGAGAAAATTCTATTCAAGTCCTTTGCCCACTTATTAATTGTCTTATTTGACTTTTTATTGAGTTGTAGTGTTCTTTTTATATATTTGAGATGGACAACGCTTATGGAATATATTATTTGCAAATGTTTTCTTCTGTTCTGTACATTGTCTTTTTACTTTATTGATAAAGTCCTTTGATGGACAGAAGATTTAATTTGGATGAAGTCCAAATTGTCTATTTATTCTTTTGTTTCTTGTGACTTTGGTGTCATATATAAGAATCCATTGCCAATTCCAAGGTCATGAAGAGGTACCTCTATTTTTTCTGAGTTTTATAGTCTTAGCTCTTATATGTAAGTTGTTGATCCAATTTGAGTTGTTTTGACAATGGTGTAAGTTAGGAATATGACCTTTTTAATTTGCATGTATATATCCATTAGTAACAGGAGTCTAAATTCATTTTTAATCAGTGTCCAAAGTATAACTACAATGATATATCATTGCTTTCTTTGATTTAGCAAAACTTGAATTGATTGGCATTATTAAAAGCTGCTATAAATGTGAGTGCAAAAATAATCCCAACTTCTCTCTGGAGATATAAGTTGGTGAAATTAATTTAAAGACTTCTTTGCTGTGTCTACTATATTTGAAAATATTTATACCGTATGACCTAATGATTTTCAAGTATCACCCAAGTATATAGACTAGATGCATTATTGTCTGTGAGCAAAATAAGGAATAAAATATATGAATTGCATTATCGTTCCTTACAGAGAAGACTCAGAAGCAACCAAAATGCCCATAAAATTTAAATGCATGAACCAAATCCATAACAATAGAGATCTCAAAATCTTATGTATAAACACAAGAAAAATACATGCGTCAATCACAAAAAGATATAAATGTCATAAATTCATTTATATACATTTTAAAATTACATAACTACAATAGTGTGTATAATTATGTATCTAAGAACAGTAAATTCATTTTTTTTTTTACAAAAAAGACAATATAGATAAACCTAGAGGGCATTATATCAATTGAAATAAGCTAGTAACAGAAGGACCAATACTACATGGTACTATTTATGTGAGGTGTATAAAATAGTTAAACACATAGAATCAGATAGTAGAATGGTGGTGGTCAGGGACTTGTCAAAGGGGAAAATGGGAGTTGCTATGTAATAGGTATAAAGTTACAGTTCTGCAAAATGATTAAGTTCTAGAGATCTATTATGCAGCATTGTACTTATAGTTAGCATTACTCTATTGTATACTTAAAATTTTGATGAGTGTAACTCTCTTGTTAAATGTTCTTACCAAAATGAAAAAAAATCAAAGCTATGGAAAAACAGAAAAAGATTTTAATAGGTAATCGTTGTTGCCTCTAGACAAGGTAAAAGGAATGGAAATGAGGGAGGTTAGATCAATGCAAATTTAGCTTATATGTAATTATATAGTATTTTGAAATAACGAATTATATAAGGTAGGGCTATTTTTTAATGTGGGTGATGGGGATAAGGTCTGTAAATGTTCTTTTTCTGCATATATATATATATGCAGGTGTATGTATATGTCTAGAAATGTGTGTGTGTTTCTTACAAATATTTTAAAAGGTGAAATTTTGTGATCCAATGATGATCTTGGCTTAGAATTTCATCTGCTTGACCAAGGTAAGTTTATTAAATAGAATATTCAAAATTTAGGAACAATAAATAATAAGCTTCAAATCAGAGATTAAGCTATAATAGAAAGCATCAATAAGAATGGAAAGAGTAAAAGAAGCAGTTTTTTAAAAAAATCTTTACCATGTTATGGGAAGGCTAAATCGATAGGGAACATGGCAGAACATATGAGGGATTGCAAGTATTGTTAACTGAGCATGGCACAGACTGTCATTGGTCATATGAGAGACTACATACAAAGGACATGACAAAAGAGGGAAACATAACATTCATGTGGATATTTGGACTCTGGAAAGAACCTCAAGGATTTAAATTCATTGTAATGAGTAATTTAAAGTTGGTAAAAATCTTTGTAATTTCCTCTTTATTGTCCACAATTTTTAGGTTACTTCATTAATTTTATAACCTAGAATATATCAGACCCTCAGTAGATATTGGGTACACCAAGTTAAAGAAGGAAAATTTGTGTCCTTCCGTAAAGTAGTGAAAATTCTAGAGAATGATGTGCAAGCTATCACTGTTTCTTTATCAAAGTTAATATCACATGAGAGAGATTACAACACTAGGAATGAAAGTCTTATATTCTATTTCAGAATTTTAGGATAGATATTGTATTCATTCATTCACTTATTCATAATTAATTCTATCAGTCAGTCAGTCAACAAATATCTTTTGAACATCTACTCTTTCTTGAATATTATTTCAGAAGGTGTTAATACAAAGGCAAACTATTTCCACATACCCTTTGCAATTGTAAAACTTATAGACTAGCAAATGCATCCAGAAAGTAAAATAAAAAAAGTTATCAGTATTTAATTATGATATTTATATATCCATGAGAAAAGGTCATAGAAGTATATGAAAAAATATATTTCCATCAAAATGATTTTAATTAAAAACCAGAAATAGGGCCAGTTTATGATGGTTGCTTTATGAATTGCAATAAGATAATTGCTATTCAGTCTCTTACAACCATTTACATTTTTTTTCTGGTAAGGAAGATTGGCCCTGACCTAAGATCTGTGCCAATCTTCCTATACTATGTACGTGTGACACCACCACAGCATGGCTTCATGAGTGGTCTGTAGGTCCATGCCTGTGATCTAAACCCGCAAACCCTGGGCCACCAAAGTGGAGTGTGGAAACTTAACCACTAGGCCACTGGGCTAGCACCAGGGCTTGCTCTTGACACAAGAATGGAGGTTTTGTCTTCAATTTTATTCCCAATATTCACATTAAAATTGAACATAGGGGCCAGAACTCTGTGCTTTCTAACTACTGGAATTTCTTCCAACCCACTACAAGCAATAACACTTGTCAGCAAGTATAGGGGTACAATTCAAAACAAATAAGTAAACAGAAGGTGGAATCATTGCATGTGACTGTTGTTTAATATGATCATCAAAGAGTGTTCCTTGTCTATCTCCACATTTTTCACTTTCTGGATGAAATTTGTGAGTGGAGACCTGACTAATGAGCATCCAATTTGTCTTTCTTTTCCTGATGAGTCAGATATTTATCCGGTAATTGTAGCTCTCATGTTCAGGGACTGGGGCCATAAACAAACATATTTCAGTCTGAAGGTCTTCAGGGACTTCAGACATTTGTAAAACTCTTTGCATGCTTCATGCAGCAACCATAGGAATGTCTCTCAGCGGATCTCTGTGTACAAGTAGGCTAAACCCAAAAAATTACTTATTACTAATTCTGCATGTGAAGACCAAGTATCTTGGAAGCTTTATCAATTCAAATCAGACTCAGGGCTGAAATGATATCTGCTCTGTTCCTCTTTTGCGAGACTGAAATCTCTGCCCAACGATTGCTAACTGAAAATGATGGTGATATCACCTAAACAATAGTGTCCAGCATCCGTAATAATAAATTAGACTGCTTGAGGATTTATAAAGAACAATGAATAGTCATTACAAAGAGTATATTTCATCTTAGTATAAAAAGGAATGTTTCCTGCCTTTGGACTGGCAGAATTGATGGGTGTTTTAGACAAGATAAGAGGCATCTTAAGTGTTTTTAAAATATAAGATTCTGGGGCAAGACTAGTGGTATAGTGGTTGTTTGTAAGCTCCACTTCAGTGGCTTGGGGTTCATGTGTTTGGATCCCGGGCACAGCTCTACACACTGCTCATCAAGCCATGCTGTAGTAGTATCCCACATATAACGTAGAAGATGACTGGTAGAGATGTTAGCTCAATGGCAATCTTCCTCAAGCAAAAAGACAATGGATGTTAGATCAAGGCCAATGTTCTTCACACAAAAAAGAAAAATAAGATTCTGTCTCCAAGAAAGACCTACTAATTGACTTATCAATTAACACAAGTTTTTATTTTGCTCATGGTGATAAATCCTAAGATAGAATGATTCCTGGTGTCAGTTTCCAGTCAGTTTCTATGTTGCTGGTGGACACCAAGAGCTCATATTGAGATGCTGTTTGTCCATACCACAACCTATGTTTAAATAAATTTCAGACAAATTCTACAGTTAAGGACCCATGGAACATACTTGAAATCATTTCAGAGGCTATTTGAAAATTAATCTGCAATATCATTTCTAATCAAAATTGTAGCATAAAATGATTAAGTGTATTTTTAAAGTTGTATTTGCTAAGAATTTACTATATAGTAGACCTATAAAATCTTTCTTTTCAGAAATGAACTTGAAAAAACAATATGTAAAAAATTAGAATAGCTCTTATCAGTAACAAATGCAAAATCAAATAGAATTCTGAAGAAACAGGAGAAAACTGATGTTTTACTGCAGAAACTTAATTTCAGTGACAAATGCTTACCAAAATGAAAATCAAGCTTAGCTTTGCTATCTGTTATATTTCAGAAGAGGGAATTAATAACAGGTAAGGATATACAAATAGAGCCAACCCTTAGGGTCTAGTTCTTAAGATTCATCACTTTTACACTGCAACTCAGGTTCCTTTCCTGGTCAGGGAACCACATCATCCATCTGTTGGTTGTCATACTGTGGCAGCCATGTGTTGTTGTAATGCTGAAAGCTATGCCCAGGTATTTCAAGTCATAGCAGGGTCCACTGGAGCTTCCAGATTCAGACCAGGAAGAAGGGCCTGACCCCTGTTCCTGAAAAAAATTGGCCAGGAGAATCCTATGAATAGCATCAGAGCATTGTCTAATAGAGCACTGGAAGGTGAGAGGATGGTGCAAAAAGACTAGGGAGGGTTCTGCTCTGCTGTATACAGTCACTAGGAGTCAGGCATTGACAGTATTAACAACAAATATACAAATATTATCCTTTTCCAAAGCTAATTGTCCAAAATTTATTGTAGACAATCTATAATCTCTGTTGTTGATGCTCTTTCTTTGTTCTTGTTACACTAAGGATAAGTTTATTATATAAATTCCCAGATAATTATCTGAGAGAAATATACACTGAGTTTCTTTTTTTTTTTTTTTTTTTTTTTTTAAGATTTTATTTTTTCCTTTTTCTCCCCAAAGCCCCCCCGGTACATAGTTGTATATTCTTCGTTGTGGGTCCTTCTAGTTGTGGCATGTGAGATGCTGCCTCAGCGTGGTCTGATGAGTAGTGCCATGTCCGCGCCCAGGATTCGAACCAACGAAACACTGGGCCGCCTGCAGCGGAGCGCGCAAACTTAACCACTCGGCCACGGGGCCAGCCCCTACACTGAGTTTCTTAATGTGTAGCAAACAAAATATTATTATCAAATTGAATGCTGACACAGTATTTTCCATCAAAAGGTTACCTCTGCAATTCTTTTTAGATTCAGTGGTAGGAGACAAGAGAGATGGGATAGCTGGCACAACACCATCAGATCACCTCCAGACACGTCTTAGGTGTATGGAATAAAGTATCTTTACGTTAAAATAAACCAACAAACACCACAGATTCAAGAGAGAATAAGGTTGTGGGAGAGCACAATATGATTTGTTTGTTAAATGTATAGATAGATATCGTGTCCGAAATTTTTGCACGTGCAAAATTATAATTCTCTTGCTATTTCTATTTCAAATTTAAAAGCTTCAGTAAGGCAGAATGAGTTGCTACAACCCAAATATGAAACCACATTAAAAAATCATTAAGAACATGCTAATAGCAATAACTACTGGTACCTATAACTCTGCATTCGTTGTTACCAGGCTCTTTGAAATAAACCTATATATGTGCATTATCTCATTTAATTCACACAACACAAGAATATAAATATGTTGTAGGAATTTTATAACTAGTAATTGGTGGGCTAACAACCAACCAACAATCAACTAACCAACTAAATGAGCAAATAAAACACATAAAGCAAAACAATAAAACCATACCATTAACCAATATCCTTTGAGTAACTTATTCTCATTGAGTCTCAATTTTCTTATCAGACATAGAAGTAATTATGTCCATCCTCTGGGACACTCCCGCAGAATAATGAGATCATTATTTTCAAAACGCCTAGCATAGTTCTTGGCACGGAGAATGCTAACGACTGTTAACACTCTCCCCAACTCGTTTCTCTATAGAAGTAAAACAAAGTGATCAAACTTTAACAAATTAAAACTATAAGTAATATTTTAAAAAGTCAAAACAGGTTTTAAAAATTTTTAAAGGAAAGACATAAGCTGGAAAAGATGCCAGAACTATGATTATTGTTCTAAGATCCTACTTCAACATTTTCCTTGCCATTTTCAGGATATATTCCTCAGAGGGGTGACAAAAAGTCTTTTCCACATGTGCTTCTTACGTGATGGCTGTTACTGTCTTCTATGGGACTCTTCATGTATTTGCAACTGCGGACCAATCACCCATTGGATACTAATAAAAGGGCCTCAGTATTCTACATTCTGGCAATGCCAATACTGAATCCCCTCATTTACAGCCTAAGGAACAAGGGCATGAAGGATGCATTGACAAGATTCCTGATTACCCATGTCAATCATTCTGACTACTGTAAATTTAAAATAACTTTCTTTATTTAAAAGTTTTTTTTTTACTCTCAGAGATACTACTGTTAAGTGACGAGGCAATGAATAGTTAAAAATTCCATTAATTTTGATGGAAAATTTCTAAACTTTTTTTATCCCAACCTCAAATACCCAATTTTCCCTACAGAAAAAATGCATTAATTGACCAAAGAAAACACACTTATATAGGTAATAAACAATAATTTGAATATAAACACATTTTGAAATAAAATGTATGATGCTGAAAGGTTTTGATAATTTCTCACAGAGAAGAGAAAGCCTGATAGCTGGTGGTAGAGTTATGTGAGAACCACTTCTTGGAAAGTGGTGGAGTCAGATTGTCTTCCTTGCCACAGATAATTTTCATTCAACTATTAAAAAATTTACTTTTTGCAGCATTTATCCATCAATTTATCGATCTTTTTGAACCCATTTTAATCTTGTGCTTAAAATAAATTTATATCACAGAAAAAAATAGCTTTTAATGGAAAATAAAAACTAAACAAAACATGACTAAATATACATGGAAATAGGACATGTAGCAAAAAAGATTGAAAATTAAATTCTACATTTTATTCCTGTCACTTGCTGCATGTACACACAGCAAAATTCGATTTTCATCCTAATGTGACACACAATTATTTTTTTCATGTAATGTTCTTGTACTAAAAATTGTTGTGTAGAGCTGCTTGTCTCTTATGAAGTGATGACAACCTACATCTGCATCTTTTAGCATTTATATTTAATGTGTTTTGGAGTGGAACATTATTAGACAAAAAAAAAGTCATTGTCCTCAAAGTGACACCAACTCTCAAAGGCACTCATAACTAAAAATAAAGTTAACAGTCATTATGTTCCATATCTCTGTCTGTACATGTAAATCACTACTAACATACAATGGAGTGAGGAAAAGTGAGCCTGACATGCAAAGTAAAGATAACAGAAATTGGCACAATTTCAGAATTTTTTTATTTCAAAAGTAAAAGTGAGAAATTTTAAGGTTTCAAATGGAGATTTTCTTGTCCCTTAAGGTCTAGCGAAATCTGCTTTGAGCAGCTAAGGCCTCCTCCCTGGAAGTCCACAGGCCTTCACTCTGGTTGTCTATCTTGTCATAGGTCACACCTATCATCTCTGCTGTCTGAAGGGCTATTTCCACAAGCCATCTCAACAAAAATGAAAAAGTCCTTTCAGATAAATCATGCAAGACAAACACACAGTGGTGAGCAAATGGCTTACAGATGAAGAGGCTGTGATACCACACCTAACTGCAAAGAGGATGAGGAATAGTCTAGCCATGCGACCAGGAGGAAAAACAAGACATGGAGATCAGCCAGGCTACCCCTGCTGCAGAATGCGTGTCAGATTGTTTTCATCACTTTAACAACTCTTTCATGAGCATTATCCAAAACTAACAATCTTATTACTATTATAGACACATTCAAGTATTAAAACTATATTAAAATCATGTGTTTATCTGTCTCTGTTATAATCTCTGAACTATTTGGATGACATGAATTTGCTTAGTGTATTTTCTATTTAAAATCCAGACCAGTCTTTGGATTATTTTAAAAAAATCATATGTTAAGACAACAAAAACAATTTTAGTTCTATAAAGTTAAATCTGATTTAGTTATTTTTTGCAAACTCTTACTAGATGTATAAGCAATACATATTTATAAGTTGGATATCTAGAGTATGAAATTCTTGTGTTCTGATGGTGAATGTATATAGATAAAACAAATATTGAAATGTATCCATATTTATTTAAGTAAATTAAACATACTTATTTTTCCCATATCAGGGGCCCACTCTAGGAGATAGTTCACGGAGGTGTTCATTCATGGATCAGTGAGGACCATACACAAAGTTCTGAATTGTGATACATGTAGAACTGAAGAGTTGGTAACTAACTAAATGCCTGTTACAATGGGAACAAGCATATAATAAATGGAAGTAGACCCAGATAATAAGAACAAAAGTCAGCAAAATATTGGTAATAATATGAATATAGTTTAAAAACATGCAGTTGAGTGAGAAACTTTAGGTATCAAAATGAATTATGTAACAACATATGTGTGCACATTAAAACATGTATTATATTGACTTTATAAGGCTGTATTCCTTTTTAAGGGAAAATAGCAACCTTGTAGAGGAAGTACCCATGTGGGAAGGGAAATTGAAGTGAGGTTGGGGAATGAGGACTGATGATGATTATGGGATATGGAATTAGGTTATCATTTACTCCCATAAGTCACAAAAAAGAATTAAAAATAAGTAATGCACATATTCATAATATTTATTCCTTCTGAGTCTTTTAAAACACTATAAACATGTTTAAAGTGTTTTGTCTTTATCTTTAAACATAAAGCTTGGGAAGAAGATATTGTAGTAAACAGTGAATGTTGAAGTAATTTGTGGGTGATTAAAGCATGTATCCAACAAACACACTTACATACAGATATTTGAGTGCATGAAATAAAAATAATAACAAAAGAAAGCAAGTGAATTTTACATAAAATAATATTTCCTCAAAGGTACCCTAGATAATTAACAAAGACCAGCGGCACAATTTCCTGTTCTCAGATGCATTGGGAATAACAAAGAAATTGCATTCAAGTCTCCAGCAGAGTGTCTCAAAGGGGAAAGACACTGGTATATTCTTCCAGTTGCAGTTAGATTATTAATCATATGAGGGAACCAGAACTCATTCCTCATTTTAGGTGAGTAGATGGCACTCATTATCATAATTACCAAATGACTATTTTAGGTTCCTGTTTTCAGCTTAAATTATAGAAAATAGTCACCAATGCCAG
This sequence comes from Equus asinus, assembly GCF_041296235.1. NCBI lineage: Eukaryota > Metazoa > Chordata > Mammalia > Perissodactyla > Equidae > Equus > Equus asinus. The sequence goes on from NC_091806.1 coordinate 21,759,596, forward strand.
AATTAGTACATTATAGCACAAGTATTAATAATCTCTTTTCATAAATCTTTTCTGAATAATGATATGTTTTACCACTATTATTATGTTCTTTGTGGATAGTAAGGGATCTCATTTCTATTTGTTATTATTTCTATATTTATGCCAGGTTTCCAAACAATAAACATTCTGAAGGAGGATTAAGCATTTTTTGAAAGCTACACCAAGAATGTTGTCTAAACAAAGATATTGATGGTCATGTCAGGGTTATTGATGCCTTGTGAGTGTCTTTGCCTCAGACAGTAATAGTTTCTGATAATGTAGGATTATCATTATGTCTTATTATCATATATCCATAGAGTGTCATTTGTGCTATAGATGTGTGTGGCCTCATTTTACTAATATCACACAAGAGACTGGGATTGTCAGAGTGTAAATTCCCCCAAGAGCAGACCCTGAGGCAAGGAGGGTCTTTATGATGCTAATTGGGTAGATGATTCCAGGAAGCAAAAATGCAGAAATACAGAATATGAGACCAAGAAGGGAGAAAGCTAATAAAGTGTGCAATGAAGTATAGATAACTGCTATAAGCGGTTAAGTTTCCATTGCTCAAGATGCTGTGAAGTATCCTTCAGACATCCTCTAGGAATTATGTCATGGAAGACCAGGAACCCTTGAGTGTTTATCCGTTGATTCCTGACCCTCACTGGTCGAGTATTGTTCCTTGACAGATGAAATCTCAGGCACTTCCAAACTACCTTGCATATGATCTGAGCAAGCTCTCATTGCCCTCAGGAAAAGAAACAAAATTCTTGAGATGGGACTGCCAGCATGCCAGAAAAAGCCTACCATGGCTGTAGGTCAAGTCAGATATGGTCCAGAGTGATGAGGGATGGGAAGACAGATATGTCTGATATAGTGATATTTGTGATACTAAGATGATGGCAAAGCCAAAATAATATAAAATAAACTTTTTGACTTAGGCTAATCTGTCCACACCACCACAATACTAGGATGTCTTTGTCCCTACTACCTTTGTGTTAAATTTGTTTTCATTTGGATAGTGAGGCTAAAGGCTTGGAAATATCTCCTAATACATTCTTAGTGGGGGAAAAGCTAAGTTTAAAACCAGTACTATTCAAGGATCAGGGACAACCAATCCTTAGAAGAATTATTAATTGGGTATGTGTATTCTTCTTTCATTATTGATTAACTTGCCATACGTAAATACTTCATTGTTTAAGGTTTGCATATTCCCTCGCCTCTCTCGTAACACATCTAAATGCATTAAGGAAATTTTTCTTATTGATCTGTTATTCTTTATGTTATAAATTGCACATACCATAAGTGAATAGGGAAAATTATTTTTGGAAGGATGAGAAGAGGAGGATAGGAGACCTTCCCAGACCTCTGCACAGGTCCCAGTTATACGCTGCAGGTACAACACAAACCATCTCACGCAACCCATAGAATTTTGCTCACATGTTTGAGAGTCTGTCTTAGTGGCATACAATTATAATGAAGAAGTACAGTTTTAAAAAATCTTCAAGGATCATGACAAGCGACATTATGTTTTGGGGATTGGCATGGAATCCCACAGCTGGCGAGTATAATACTGCACATCTTAAGTTAGAAAATTTTGGTATTCACTAAGTAGCATTGGCCAAGCAGTACATTTTTTCAGATTCAAAATTTGAAATTAGAAAAGATTTATATTGATTTTATAACCTTTACTAACACCACACAATTGCAGATTTAGCATTCTTTTATGGAGATAAAGCAGTATATTTTACACAATAAGGAAGGGAAACATAACTGCTCGTGGCCTCACTAGCTGTGTTGGATGAAAAAATATGGATGTCTCTCCTGTTTTATAATTTTAAAACAATATGTGTATACATTTCTGCTGAAGCTAACTCGCCCAAAGACTGCTGAGCCTGACACACTTTTAGAAGCATTCGAGATTCTTCGTTCTTTTGTCCTCCCTCTTTTTTTCTCTCCCTCCCTTGAATAGGAAGACAACGTTCTCAATGTGACCAACCCATTTATCTCAGTTGCGGTTATTTGCAAAATCTTATAAAATACTTAGTTGACACACAGTGTTTACATCTGCATAAGAGGACATCCTTTGGCATCACGTCCATTTCCCAAGTCCTGGTGGAGTTTTGGATTTTGTGCTTCCGTCAGGTAAGAGTCAGACTTCTTGCAAAGTTTCCCTGTTTCTTTCCAGTCAGTGCTTAGATAGGGGTGGTGAGGGGAGGAGCACATAAATTATCAACACAGTTGCATTTCAGAAGAACTTTGGGGGTTTGGAAAATAACACAGTGATGTTGGGATGAAGAGGTTAGCCAAACTGTACAAACTACTATCAAATATTCTTTACTTTGGGTATAACTTTTTTGTAGCTTAAGGCATTAGACTGCCATTTTCTTTCTTTTGTTGCTGCTAATAAATGTTTACTTTTACTTTCTCTGTAAATATTTTGTTAATATTATGAAGAGATTTTTACATAGAACAAACTTTATGAGATTTAATCTCCCAACTTAATCTTGAATTTCTATTCAGATTTTCTTGAAATATCTTTTTCACTTTATTGAGGGATATCCAGAGGATCTACTTTTTAAAGCTATAAGAGTTTAAACATTTTTTTATGACATTAAATTCTTTACCAATCTAGGATTGACTTTTATGTTGGTGAACTAAAATCCACTTTTATCAAATTCTATATAGATAATCATTTTTACAGCTCCATTTTTTGAATAGACTATTTTTACCTGACTTTCCTAACATGCCACCTCTGTCATACACCACAGTTCTATAAAACAATGGGTCTTTTTCTGAGTTCTCTGTTTTGTTCCACTGGTTTATTTGCCCATCCTTTGTTAATGACACATTGTTTCAATAATTCTAGCTTTATATGTTTTAAAACCTGGTAGTACCTCAGGTCCTTTCAAAAATTTCCTGCTTATTCTTCATAATTTGCTATATTTTTCTAAATATGTTTTAAATCAGTGTCAAATTTTACAAAATCCCCTTGATTGGAAAAGCATTGAGTAAATACGTTACTTTGAGCAGAATTCACATTTTTTATAACACTAGTTGTGCAATCCAGGAACATAGTATTTCTTCCAATTTATTTAGGTTTTCTATAATGTTTTTTAATAAAATTTTACTTATTCTTATTTTAAGAGTAGATGTAGTCTAGTTTTTATAAGACTTTCTATCAAGTTGTGGTATTTCCCTTTTATTCTTAATTTTTATTGATTTCGCACTATCTAAATGGTATTCTCCATCTATTCAAATGCTCAGATTTTTTTGTCTAAGTCAATCTGATAATATGGCAAATTACATTTATAGATTTTTCAGTATTAAACCATCCAGCCAAACATTGGATCAATCTACCTTGAACATAGTGTACTGTATTATTATACATTTTTAAAATTGATGTTAATGATATGTTAATATTGTTTAGGATATTCATTTCTATAAAAGTGAAGTGATAGGCCTGAATACATTGTTCATTTATTATATCCTTTTTTAATGTGGATTTTGCTGACCTCCCAGGATGAGTTGTAGTGAGGTATTCATTTTTTATACTCTACACTTTATAATAAATATGGATGAGTTTTTCCATGAAATTTTGGAAGCAGCTGCCTTTAAAACAACCTTAAGGGGAAAGGAGTTGGGAAACTAGAGATAAAGAAAATGTAATCTTTAAATTAAAATGCAAAATATGTTAACTCAAGACACTTGGTGTATTCTTTTCTCTTTTCTTTTTTCTTTTTTTGAGGAAGATTAGCCCTGAGCTAACATCTACCACCAATCCTCCTCTTTTTGCTGAGGAAGACTGTCCCTGAGTTAACATCTGTGACCACCTTCTCTACTTTATGTCTGGGATGCCTGCCACACATGACTTGACAAGCTGTGTGTAGGTCCTCAGCTGAGATCTGAACTGGTGAACCTCAGGCTGTCAAAGTGGAATGTGAAACCTTAACTGCTGTGCCACCTGGCTGTCCCTATTTGGTGTATTCTTGATGGAAGATGAAGTAAAGGTATAAGAATAGTATTCAAATTAAAATACAGTGCATATACTCCATTTCTGTCAATGTCATATTCCAACTGGCTTTATTTGGATCAAAGAATTATCTGTTCTATCCAATATACATTTAAACATGTAACTTTTGAGTGAATCAAAAATGAATCACACATATCTCCTCCTTGTCCCCCATCTCTTTCTTTATATTTCATCCTTATCCTTCATGCAATGATATTGTTTGCCAGCCCCTGAGCCATTTGAGACAGTATTCTCTACTTTAGAGTGATGTTTCTGTTTGTTGGATAAGTATATTCATAGTAGTTTACCAGATGGTTTTAAGTAGTACATGAAGAAATATGTTTAAATGTTTTTTCTTGTCTTTAAACATGTTAGAAAATATATAACTACAGTGTTAAACACATCATTTCAGAGATATTAGTCCAAAGATCAAAGCAAATGTGGGAACACCTGCTGATTGTTTTCTCACATTGAATAAATTATACATGCAGGCCTTACTTTATATATAAATAGCAAAAATCAGAAACCTCAAAAATCAGCACGCAAGTACTGAAGATTCAGATACACTGTATTTACGTGAATTAGAGTGGGCATGTGGAGGACTTTTGCAAGGCAGTTAAATTACTTTCCCTATAAAAATCATCAAACAATGTTTAAAACTCATAAAAGCATAGTGGAACGAGAACACAATTTTAAGAAATCAAGTTGATAGTGGACAGAGAATACCATTTAAATATGCAGAGTCACAATGAAGAGAAGTAAATGAAAGTCTATCGAATGAGTTAAATTATTTTCTTTGGAGATTGGAACTGAAATTGTGGGCACAAGAAGCAGAGAGCTTTTTCTTTTTATTATAATTCATTCTAAAATTTGATATGTTTTAACAAATTCTGTGTATTCTACATGAAAAACATTTAAAAAAAATATTAGGATTCCCACTCTAGGAGAAAACTTTTTCATAACACATTGTTGACAGAACCATAAAGGGACTATACACATCTTCTAATGATGATCAGTATGTGATACAAAGAATAAAATGGCTACTATATATCTTGGGTTGTAATGGTGCCTAAATAGGATCTAGATTTAGTGATGGAAAAGGGTTGTTTTAAATCACTGCTTCTAAAAAGAATTGGTTTTATCTTATACATAATGGCTTTGCATACTAAAAATATAACAGATGATATCTCCTGAAACCCAATGACTCTTCTGATGGTTCTTCCCTCAGTTATTTCTCATAATGGCCAGGATGGACAAATAAAATATAACAATGCTACAAGAATTCATTCTCATGGGAGTCACAGATCATCCTGAGCTGCAGGCTCCATTATTGGGGCTCTTCCTCATCATCTACTTGATCTCAGGGCTGGGCAACTTGAGCATGGTCATCCTCACCAAGATGGACATCAGGTTACAAACACCCATGTGCTTTTTTTTCAGGCATCTGGCTTTCATTGATCTGGGTTATTCAACAGCTGTGGGACCCAAAATGTTGGTAAGTTTTATAACAATTCAAAATACGATTCCCTATAATTGGTGTGGTACACAGCTAGCTTTCTACAGCTTCTTCATCATTTGTGAACTATTCATTTTGTCAGCAATGGCCTATAACCACTACATGGCCATCTGTAACCCTCTGCTTTACACAGTTGTCATGTCACAAAGGGTATGTTGGTGTTGGTAGCAGTCCCGTATCTCTACAGTGCCTTTCTCTCTCTGATAACTACCATAAAATTTTTTATTTCATCTTTCTGTGTAATTAGTCATTTCTACTGTGACAGTCTTCCCTTGTTAACTTTGCTGTGCTCAAGCACATGTGAAATTGAGTTGATGATACTGATCTTTTCAACATTTAATTTGGTTTCATCTCTCGTGATAGTCCTTGCGTCCTACATACTGATCCTCACGGCCATCCTTAAGATGAACTCTGCAGAGGGCAGGCACAAGGCCTTCTCCACTTGTGGATCTCACCTGACAGTGGTAATTGTATTATATGCAACTCTATTCTTTCTGTACATGCAGCCAAAGTCCAGTCATTCCTTTGATACTGATAAAATGGCTTCTGTATTTTACACATTGGTAATACCCATGCTGAATCCCATGATCTACAGCTTGAGGAACAAAGAGGTAAAAGGTGCTCTGCTTAGGCTATGGAAAAACCCACGAAACACCCTAATTAAAGTTCAATATAGAGTGTATATACAATAAACTAGATTATAGACAGCTGTTTATTATATATAATAAGCACTTAGAAAGCTGTAATGTGTAAAAGTCATGGGAAACTAGAAAAGTTTTTCTTATTTTCCATTTACAGCTGTTCAAGCAGTGATCACCCTTCTGGTACGAAGTTTGATTTCTGTCCTCAAGTTTCAGTGAAAGTGCCTGAAATCTGGACCACTATTCTCACATTGCCAAGTGCTTGTTACAACTGAAGGGAAGTCTTTCTTAATGTGTCTCCCATTAGATAATCTTTTTAAGAAGGCATTATTGTATCCTGTAATAAAATATTTTCTTTGTATCTCACAGTCTGTTTAAATACCAGTGGCCATCATGCTGGCTGGCATAGAGAAGATAGCATTTACTGTTTTATGTGCTGTGTATATAGACAGAAATGAAGAATACATCAAAATATCTAACATAGTGGTGTTTAACTCTATCTCTCTGTGATGGGTGGAATCTCAGATTTCTGTGAAATTATCATGTGAACTCGTATGTGCTTGGGGAAGTAGAAATAAAAGTGTAATTATTTTCTAGTGTTATATGGTGTACAGTAAGAATCCAAAAGAATCTTCAAGCTAAAACATTATAAATAATGAATTTTTCAAGGTCAGCATATAAGAGATCAATTATTTTCCTATATACTACAAAAAACAGGCAAAAATTAAATTTTAATCTATTAATTACACCAAAAACTCTATAAAATACTTAGGGAAAAATGTAATGAATGATTTGCATCACTTCTTTGCTAGAAAATGTAAAAACATTACTGAGTTATTTAACAAGACATAATGTAACAATATACCATGTCAATTGGGTGAACACAGAACTGTTATGATGAGGTCAGTTCTCGCTAATTTTCCTGTAGATTTAATGTGGTAGCAACAAAAATTCCAATAACATTTTTAATACTCAAATCTATATCAAAATTTGTGTGAAAATGCAAAGCATCAAGAATAGCCACAGCAATATCTTAGAAGAGGAAAGAGTACAGAAGACTTCCAATAACAGATAGTAATTCCTTTAATAAAGCTCAATGATTTAAACAACTGTGCCATCAGTATATGTATGGACAGATCAATAACATAAACAAAGAAGTCCAAATATAGACTCATGTATATAATTTCACTCTATTTAAAACAAAGTTCCACACATTGAGGTGAGGAAAGGAGGGTGTCTCAGAAAATAGACCTATTTTGATTAGGATTCCTGTGTAAAACATGAACCTTAGTCATTTACTTGCATCCTATGGAAAAATAAATTGAGATATATTGTGACTATAAATGTGAACGCTAAAACTACACAATTTCTTGAATAAAAGTAAAATAATATTTTCATGACGAGAAAAGCAAAGATTTCTTAGGGCTTAAAAAATAATATCACTAAAAGTTAGATGAAGAGCACTCTATTCAAAATAAAAACTTCCATTGATCAAAATACATCATAGGAAGGTGAGAAGGAAATTCTGGGATAACAGACTTGAAACACATACGCGCTACAAAGTACTGATAAGAGAAGTTTGAAAACAAAACAGCAAATAAAAACAAAACAACAACTAATTGCTTCACTCCTAAAATTGTATGATTGAGACAGTCAACCTATTAGGAAAAAGAAAAAGAAAGGAAAGACACATGAAGAAATACTTTACAAAAGAGGATAATAAAACAGCTGAAAACTAAAATACAAAAATGTGTTAAAAAATCATTAATCGTTAGATAAATACAAGTTAAGACTCTACTGTGATATCTCTACACACCAACCAAGATGGCTAAAATTCAAAAGTTTGTTTGAACAACAATTCAAAATGTTGAGGAGAATGTGGAGAAACTGAAATTCTTTTACTTTCTTGAGGCAATGTACATTGCTATAAAAACTTTGTGGAAAAATGATGGTAAATATTTAATTTTAGTATGTGTATCATCTGTGATGCAGCAATTTCCTTCCTGTGTTATGTCCACTGGAAGATAAGTAATAGAATGTTTTTGGCAGATATTATTATTATAGATGTCACATGCTCATCAAGGATAAAATGGGTGAATATATAATGGAATTTTCAAAAAATGCATTCTACACATCAATGCAAGAAAAAAAGAGAAGAGAAGGAGAAGGAGTAGGAGAAAGGGGAAGAAGATGAGTGGATATAATGTGAAGAGAAAGATATCACACTCTGCAAAAATTACACCCATATAAACAAATATAAATGATACTGAGCTGTACTCATAAGATACAAGCACATTATGTGTTATACAGTTTGATTTTGAGTGTGTGATACAGTTAAAGGAGTAAAGCACATAAACGAGAATGCAAGGTGGATATCATATTTGAAAACCAATTACATAAATTACATAAATTAGTATTATTGTAAGTTAAAAGAAAGAATAAAACAGATTTATGATAAATTTAACACCAATTTGTACCCAACTGTAAAGTAGGGCAGAACAGAAGAAAACAATGTTATATGTGATAACCGTAAAAGTCCTACACATATGGGGAGGATGACTAGGTTGAGCACAGAGGATTTTTAGGGCAGTGAAATACTCTGTGGGATATTAGAATGATGTATACATATCATTACATTTTTAAAAACTGCATAAAACTTGGAATAGTGAAAGATTGAAAACTTTCCCTCTGAAATTGCCCCCAAGACTAAGAGACCTAGTCTCACCGTTTATCTTCAGTATGTCTTAGAAATTGTAGCTGGTTCACTATGATAACGTAAGAAATAAAAGATATAAAGATAGGAAATCACACTTTGCCATATTCTTTTCATTTTTTGGTAAAAGTTATGATTAACAACATTGAGAAAAACCTATAAATAATGTACTAGAAATGATAAGTGAATTTAGCATATTTGCTGGATACAAAATACGTTTAGAAAAATCAACTTTATTTCTACATGCTACCTACAAAAATTAAAAAATAAAATTTAACGAAGTATAAGATTTATGAAACCATTTAAAAAGGAAATCTAGTTTAGGAATAAATCTAAGACCTCAGTAATGATATGTATACAAATTTAAAAAGTCATTTAAAAAACATAAATCAATGAATATTCATACCAAATATGTCCATGGAATGGAAAGTTTAATATTGTAATAAAGTTCAATATCTTTAGATTGCTGTATAGTTTCAATACAACCTTAACATAATTCCTTTTTTCCTGCCTTCCTCCTTCCCTTCCCCACCTCTTATTCCCCCTGCTTCTTTTCTGTCTGTCTTCTTCGTTTTAGAACTTTGGATGATGATGAGTGTAAAATTTATTCAGAAAGGCAAAACACCAAAAATAGCAAAGGGAATCTTGAAGAAAGAGAATAAATTTCCATGAGTTATGCTACCAGCCGTCATGATCTGTTATAAAGCTATATAATTAACAAAACATTTTCCTGAGGACAGACAGGCTGGTCAATGGAATAAAGTAGTGACTCCAGAAGCAGATGCACACATATACTGCTACCTAACTTATGACAGAGGTGTTGCTATTTTCCAAAGGAGAAAGAATTATCTTTTTAATGCATGCTATTAGGCAACTTGTATATTTATTTTGAGGGACTGTAAAAGGAATCTGAATATCTACCTATACCCTATACAGAATCATTTCTACCTGGATTAAAGATCTAAATGTGAAAAAAAAAAATAAACCTTTTAGAGGAAAACATAGGGGGCTATCTCTGTGATATTGGAATATGTACAAATTTTTAAAGAGAACACACAAAGCAATAAGCATAGAACATTTAAAAAGATTAATTGAACTCTATTAAGAAATTCTGTTCATCAAAATTAATAGTGTCAAAAGGGAAACTCTCATAGTGAGAGAGTTTATTTTTATCAGAGCTACATAATCAGACTTGTTTCTGACAGACGACTCATGCAAAATATAGAATAACTCTTACAAATCAACAAATAGTTGACATGTAATACAATAGAAAAATGGCAAAAGATGTGAATGAGCCCTTTTCAAAAGAAAATATAGAATTAGCCTTTAAATACATGAAAAGTTTCTCAATTTCATTCAGCATTAGTATAATGCAAACTAAAACCACGATAATACACATATATATCATCCAGAATGGCTAGAAGGGAAATAATAGAAAATACTAAATCTTGACAAGGAGATTGAAAATCATATCTATTTGCACTGTTAGTAGGAATGTGCATTGATCTAGCAAGTCTGGAAATTTATTTGGCTATATTTACTAATGCTGAATATTCATATCTTATGACTCAGCAATTTCAGGGCAAGGAATATACTGAAATAGGAATACATTCAAGATTAAGCCAATCTAGATTGAATATCGGTATGGAAACAAAGGATGCTGGAGTAGCTGATTTTAATTACCATTATCAGGATATTTTTGTATACATCAGTTTTTTATAAACCATAAATGATTGCCTTTAATAGATAAACAAAAAAGCCAAGTTTTATTATTTTATAAATGTGAACAGAAAGCTAGTTTTATGTTCATTAAGGCATGGATGTATTATAATATTTATAATATAACATATATCAGAATATCTATAATATCACTAGTCATAAAACCTCCAAATTAGAACCACTTCTATTTGACAATAAAATAAAGGATAAGTAATTTGTGGTATAATCACAAAAAGGCATTGTACATAGGTGAGACTGAGCTATCTAGAACTACCTATAATGATAGATTAAGTGAAAGAACCCAGACACACAAAAATAACATGTATAGGATTTCTTCTATATGAAATAATAAAAATATGTGAAAATAATTTATGCTGTTGGAAGTCAGAAGAGTGGTTATTCATTTATGTGTGTGTGTGTAAGAGGACAGTTTATGCTAGAAAGGAGAGTAAAGGACTCTTCTGGGGTACTGATAATGTTTTATTTTATTTTTGTTGTCACAATTGCTGTTTAATTTGGATTATCATTACACAATGTGGTAAGTTTGTAAATGTTATTTATGATGTATGCATATTATGCTTCAATAAGTTAAAACACCACAAAGGAGAAATAGTTATACATATAAATTATTTTCCCTTGAGAATTTTTGAAACAATGCAATAAGCATTGTTCAAACATCTCTCCATTATGTCCTCAGCCATAAAGCCATAAAAAGCCACTGTATTAAAAGGAGATAATTGTTACCAGAAAAGCTAAAATGGCTATCCTACAGATGCAATGTTTTGATTTCAGATCTCTAGGTTGCAGTAGCAAAGAATTAATGAAGAGACACTGTGGAAAGGTATCTGACATAACATTATATGGAAATATAAATACATGTTGTATAATTAGCAGATACTCCATTGGCTTTGTTTGGAGATTTCAAATGCATTAGGCATGGTTAACCAATTGTATCCTTTCTCCTCAGGGAGGATCTCAAATGAGGAAACAAACCCATAAATTCTTATTTTTAAGTTATGGTAGGGACACAAGGAGAGCATAGAGTGATTCCTCATTAGAGGTGTGTATACTACACCTATTTCCAGGACTAGCTTTCAGAGTTCCAGTGACGCTTCATGGCCTTATTTCCTATTTAAACTGTAGTGTCTAATACCCTACCCAGTTGATTTAGCCACAGCTTTAGCAGTCTGTTTTGATAACTGAAGTTTCTGGGCCAGTATGATGTTGTAAATATCTTTTTTTTTTTTTAAAGATTGGCACCTGGGCTAACAACTGTTGCCAATCTTCCTTTTTTTTTTTCTTTTAAGGATTGGCACCTGGGCTAACAACTGTTGCCAATCTTTTTTTTTTCTGCTTAATTTCCCAAGTCCGCCCACCCCCACCCCAGTACATAGTTGTATATCTTACTTTATCTTAGATGCAGGTCCTTCTAGTTGTGGGGTGTGGGACAGTGCCTCAATGTGGCCTGACGAACGGTGCCATGTCCGCGCCCAGGATCCGAACCCTGGGCCGCCGCAGCAGAGCACGTGAACTTAACCAATCGGCCACGGAGCCGGCCCCTGTAAATATCTTTATTATTATTTTTTTAATGAAAGCTACAGATTTACTTTGATGCAGTTACTTGATATTCTTTGAATAGTAAAGAAATGCAACCTCTGAAAAGGGAGTGCATGTTGTTAAGAAACTCCACCTCCAAATGCTTAAAATTGTCATGATTATTTTCTTTTGCTTGGACCCTTAATCAGGATGTCAGGTATGATATTATTATTTCTAGTCAAGCAGATTTGTTTCAGAATTTTTAACCTGAAATATTAACAGATTTCCATAGTGTTTACAAGTTACTATTAAATTAAAAGGACTATATAAATATTTTACAATCCTTGAAATTCTGTTTCAATTGTGCCATATGTTTCCCAGATTTACTTCTTTCATTGAAAGGATCAATGTCATTTGCAAGTAATCACTTTCAGTTGGAGGTGAGGCCAAAGCAAAATATTAAAGCATCTAATTTGCTTCATGGAAGCTCCGTCACACCAATATGTCTGATTAGTAAGAGTACTGCCTCTTCTTCTTTTCTTAGAAGTCTTGGAGGAGTCTTTGAAATGTCATCAAACTGTCCCTTGAATGATCAAATAAAAACTAATAGAGATTGGAACTAAGATTAAAATCTGTACAAACACAGATTTAAACAACGAACAGTCTTTGCAAAGTTATAAAATAGGAATGTGTAGTTTACCTCAAATTAAGGGCTCTTTCCACTCATTTATTTAACACGTCTTCCTAGAACTCTCTTTATTACCACTCCAAAATTACTTCGCATTCAGATAAATATATTTAAATGAGTATTTTATTGATGTTGTCACTTATTTTAGTGTTGAAAGCACTAAAATAAGCAGGGGGAGATATGGTGGGGCTAGGAATGATTTAACTTCCTTAACCTCTATACTAGGGTAGTTTTGTAGTGATGGTCAAATGCTCAGCTTTACCCATTGTAATTTTAATCGTTTTGAGAATCTTGAGACAAAAAAGAAATAAAATCAGTTAGAAATGTCAGAACCAGTCTATCTTCAATAATCACATAAAATAATGTAATTGTAAATAGAACCATGTAAAAAAAATGCTTAATGCTTTACATAGAACTCTAAGGATGGAGAGAAAAATATCTCATATCTTTTCTCACATAGAGGGAGACACATTTACTAGCATAGATTTAGAAAATAGCACAGTTTTTCAACTTCTCATTTATTAAATCAAACGAGATTTATGGTGCTTTTTATATCCACTAAAATTATGTCCCTAAATGTATTGTCTCTTGATAATTAATTCAATATCCTGAACAATTCACAACTAATCCAATTTCTGTCTATGGATTTGCCTATTCTGGATATTTCATATAATGGAATTGTACAATATGTGGCTTTTTATACCTGGCTGCTTTCACTTAGCATAATGCTTTAAATAGTCATTCATGTTGCATCGGGTATCAGTACTTCTTTTCTTTTATGGCTTATTGATATCCCATTGTATGGATATACCACATTTTTTATCCATTCATCAGTTTATGGGCATTTGGGTTGTTTCTACTTTTGATTATTATGAATAATGCTGCTGTGAACATTTACCCACAAGTTTTTGTAGGAGAACGTGTGTTTTTTAAACTTTTGATTACTGTATCTAGTAGCAGAATTGCTAGGTCATAATGATCATTCTACAGTAAACTTATTGAATATCCATCCAACTGTAGTCATGGCATGTTTGTTTCTCTTTTTGTCACCATGAAGATTTTTAATCTGTCTTTCTGTGGGTACAATGTCATCCATAATTTCTACAGTGACAGTCTCCCCTTGTTATCTTTGCTGTGCTAAAATACATGACATTAAGTGATTATTCTGATATTATCAGGTTTTGATTTGCTATCCCTTCTGATAGTTCTTATGTTTTACTTGCTCATGCTCAGAAACATTCTCAGGATGAACTCTGTTGAGCATAAGTGCAAGGGTTTTTCCACCTGTGATTCCTACCTGATAGTGGTCACAGCGTTCTGTGGGACTTTAAAATTTATGTATGTACAGACCAAGTCCAGTCATTCCTTTGACACTAATAAGTGGCTTCCATATTTTATACCCTCATTATCCCCATGTTGAATCCCTTGATCTATAGCCTGAGGAACACAGATGTTAAATATGCCCTACATAAGCTGTCAAAAGATATGCAATATCTTTTCTTAAAGTTCACCGTCCATTGTGATTCCTATAAATTAGGGTATGACTTTAAGCTTTGTTGAGTGTGCATTGGGATGAAAAAGCAAGCACAACTATGTTAATCATATATTAGAGATTGCCTACTATGTTCCAGTCACAATTCTAAGTGCTATAAATACAGTAGTGAAAAAAAAGTAAAAATATTTACCTTCTTCGAGGGAGAACTATAAAATTTAAGCACACTAGTTAAGTAAATTTTATAGCACAATAGAGTGGATTGGGAACTATAGACCATAAGAGCAGTCAAGCAGAGTGGGTATGCTGCTTGGGAGTAAGGAAGAATAGTAGGTACAAAAAGGGATTCAAATAACTAGTGTTATTCTCAACATTTTGAATAAACTCTCAGGTGCTAATGTGTTTGTGTATGTGTGTGTATTTTTAGGCAAGCACACTTCTATTTTAGCCTTCATACTTTCCTGTGTGGAGTTTAAAATCAAATTTGATTATGGTTTTGACAAATAAAAATGGCGGGGCCGGCTCCATGGCCGAGTGGTTAAGTTCGTGCGCTCTGCTGTGGCAGCCCAGGGTTTGCATTCTGGGTGCTGACATGGCACCGCTCCTCAGGCCACGGTGAGGCCATGGTGAGGCAGCGTCCCACATCCCACAACTAGAAGGACATGCAACTAAGATATACAACTGTGTACAGGTGGGTTTGGGGAGATAAAGCAGGGGAAAAAAAACAAATAAAAATGGCAAGCAATAGGATATATTGGAGTATATGAGGAAGCCATTTGGTGTAAACCTAATTCGGCCTGAGCTTGTCTTTCCAAAAGGGCCTGACCGAGGCTGTTGAGCATGCATTGTATATCTGCTTTAGAGATTCCCTATGGCAAGAGCAAAAGGCCCTTGAGATAAAGGTGAAACTTCCCTCCCCCTCCCAATGTTGGCATCTCCTTAAAGTTTAAGCATCTTTCTTTAGGCTGGGAACGGATTGCAGTGCTCATCTGTGACTGCCCAGCCCAAGGCAACACACCTGTCACCCCGCGGCATTTACTGAGACAGCAGGCCTATCTGCCATTTCCATCAATCCCTGTGCTTACAGAGCAGCCTCGTGACTATTGTAAAAGGGACATTTCAATCATATGTGAGACATACTCTTTGAAGGTATATAACCACCCTGTATACCCCCACTTCTTTGGAGCGCTCTGTTCCTTTGTGGAAAGACTCTCCCGGGTTATAATCCTCAGATTTAACCTCAGAATAAACTCACCCAAATTTTCATTTATAGATTGGTTATGGATTATTTTTCGTTGACTGTTTCAAGAAGGCTTGTTGTAGTATGATGACTAGAAGTCTACACTCATCTGAGTTTGCTCAAATGCCCCCATTCTGCATGGGGATCTTAACTTCCTGTTTTTTTTCTCTTTGCTCTCATTATTTCACATATGAAACCCCTAGAGAGTCTACTAACGTAACACACTGGTGTTTCCACAACTCGGAAGATCTTCACTGCATCTAATTTTGTCTAAATCAGTCCATTTGTGTATAATACTGGATATACCCATTAAGATACATTTCTTGAGGTCTCCCATGGAAACTTTCAATTTTTTGGAAATTTTATTTTTTTCAGCATTATCTTGATTCTTAAATGTCTGTTTTTGTTTAGTAGGTTGTTGCTTTACCATACTTCTCTGAAAACTAAGAATAATTATTGTTTTAAATGCAAGCTTTAAATGTTTTAATACCTTCACATAGGAGGTCTTCTTTATGATAAAATTTATATTAGTCATACTTCCAAATTTCCTCAAATCTGGTTCATACATGTGTGTATTATTTTTGCATTATTTTAGGATTCATAGTTTGAGAGCATTGTTTAGCTAAATCCTATTGTAGGAAGGAAAAGGAGGAAAATCCATGATTTGGTCTATGCTGTATTTCTAATGAAAGTGTATGATATGTAGCAATTTATATGCTTGTTATGTCTTCTGAACAGACTTCCTCACAACCCTCCCTCAATTCCTCCTTTTTTTGGTTTATTTTTAGTATTTTAACATTCATAAGATTTTATTGACTTCATAGAGGGACTGTATGTTTCTTTCTCCAAGGAATAAAATTTTCTATGTAGTCAATAACATTTGAATAAAATTATTACATTAAAATAAAAAATCTATTAGCATATTGTCACTTGAAGATAAATTTACTAAAAAGTTTATACAGTTGATTTTTTTAAATTTCTAAGACAAATTTTTTTACCAAAATTTGAACTATGCATATATACATATAAGAAATTATTTTTATTTCTAAGCAAATATATAATGGTGAAATATTAATTACTTAGTGGTGGCTGTTGATATTATTAAGCTAAATTTTTTAAGTTAATATTTTTGTGTATCTGTCCTCCCAAAAATATCTTCAGTGAATAACTATGACTTTTATAATGGAAGATAAAAGTCTCTAATATACAGATTTGAAAAAGGTAACTACTAAACAACAACCAATATGCCACTACTAAAATAAGTCTTGGTGTTCCCTTTGATAGTTTTTCAAATGAAAAACCAAAGAGACAACAAAATATATTGAGATTTACAAATATTGATAATATACTTCATTCATTTTAAAAGTTACTCTCTTTTTCATTATTAAGTAGACATATATTATTTCAGAGAGTTTTATATTTTCCTTAGATATTAAAAATTTAAAAGTAGGGAATTGATACTAAGTGAAATTTTTGTTGGAATATTTTGAAGATCAATAAATTTTAATGTATAATACAATAATGATATCGAAAGATCAATAATGGTTAGTATAAGAAAAGTCCAAAAATTTTTACTGATGCTGACTGTCTATGAGTAAAACACAATCTGTGATTTAGATCAGGATGATGATAAGAAAGGGGACATATATACACACACACACGTACATACACATGTATATGTATGTATATGTCTATGTATGAATATTATATATATACAATATTCACGTATATGGACACTAAGAAACACTGTAGAAAAATTCAAGAATGAAAGAATGAAGAGGATCTCAAATAAGAGATTTGTATTTAATATAACTCCTCTCTACCCCAAAATCAGGTCCAGCTGGCTTAGTCAACTCTAGATTTCTTTGACTAGGAACTTCCTTTAGGGAAAAAGGAGTAAGCAATTATCTGCATATTATTTCAGAAAACTAAACAGGAGGTGTGATTTCCCAACTTTCTTTGTGAATAGAGCTTCCCCTGAAACCAAATTCAGACAAAAGCATTATACAAAAACGCAAAAACATAGCGATGTCAGTCATGAATATATATTCAAAAATTCTAAAGAAAAAGTTAGCAAATTGAATTTAGCAATATGTAAAAATAATAACACACAATGATTGGTTTGCTGCATAAATATATTGTTGGTTTAACATTCAAATTCAATTCATGTCATTCATCATTAAGAAACTGAAAAATAGACATTATATGACATCTCAATAGAGGCAAATATTTTAAAGTTCCAATTTCCATTAAGGACAAAAAATTTGACAAAACGAGTATTCAAATTATGCTTCCTAAAGCAGATAAGGGGCATTGATGAAAAACCTATAGCTAACATCAAAGAAAATAGTAAAAGATAAAATATAGTTTCAATAAGATCAGGAAAATGGCAAGTAAGGTTGGTCTTTTAAATTCTATTCAACATTGTACTGAAAGTTGTCTCCAACTTTGTAGGGTAAGAGAAAAAAAGGAATAGAAAAATCATCCGTATGAAAAAGGTGAAAGTGAAACTTTTTATTAGTAGATGACATGACCGTGCATATAGAAAATCTAACAGAATTCATAAATAATTAGGAGAAAAAAGTGAACTTAAAGATTGAAGATGAAAGAGTAATATGCAAAATAATGTATATTTCCACATATTACCAATGAAAAATAAGTGGAATTTTAAAATATCTATTTTACAAAAGCATCAAAACTACAAAATACTTAAAGATCAATCTGAGTAAGCATATGGAATTCTGTACTGTAAAACTTAGGAAACACTGGTAAAAAGAAACTAAAAAATGATAAATAAATGAAAAAATATCATGTATTTTTGCTCAAATATTCAATATAGTTGATAAAAAATGTCTTCAAATGTATCAGAGCCGCTGCAATAAAATTTAAGTAGGCATTTTTTGGGTACAAATAGAGAAACTGAAACAAAAACATCTAAAGAAATGCAAAAGAACCAGAATAGACAAATCAAAATAAAAAAAATTGTACTACAAACACGAAGAAAACACTAATGAATTTCTATCCTCTTCTAAGGATACAGTTATTAAGACAGTGTGGAAGTGTCATAAAAATTGACAAATAAATAAATGAAAAAGTATTGATAGTCCAAAAATAGACCCAAACATATATCTACAGCTAATTCTCCACAAAATCAAAGGCACAAAAACAATTCGGTGGAAAAAGTATATATTTGTCAACAAATGGTCTTGGAATAATCGAATATGCATATGCAAAATAATGAACATCAAGCTATAACCCATTCAAAGATTCACAAAACATCACTCATAGATGTAAAGGTAATACCTAAAAGTCTAAAAATTCTAGGAGAAAACATAGAAGAAAATCTCCATGAACTTTGTTATGCAAAAATTTCTGAGAAACAACACCAAAAACAAAATTACTTGATAAAGTAAATATTTGATACATTTTACAACATCAAAATTTAAGTCTTCTGATTTTCAAAAGATTATCTAAGAGGGTACAAAACCAAGTTATATTCTGGGATACAGTATATTCAAGTAATGTCTCATACAGGACTTAATTCCACAATATGTACAGGAGTCTCAAAAATCAATAATTATAGAAAGACTCTTAGAATCATCAAAACATTTAAAAAAATCACTTCACTAAATAACATAGGAAGGTGCCAAACAAACACATAAAATGTGGCTTGGCATCGTTATTCATTAATGAAATTAGGTTTACAATTTCAATGCATGTTGACTATAGTTAACAATACTATGTTGTGTACTTGAAAGATTCTAAGAGCGTATTTCTTAAATGTTCTTACCACAAGAATGACAAAATGTTAATCATGTGAGGTAATGGAAGTATTAACTAAAAATATCATGGTAACCATCTCACAATATATACATATATCAAGTACCATTGTACACCTTAAACTTACCTAATGCAATGTGTCAATTATACCTCAATAAAGTTGAAGAAAGCTCAATGAAATAGCACTGTATATCAGAGTATCTAGGTGATAAATATGTGGAGGAACTGTATGTTTCAAACATTGCTGATGGAAAAGTAAAATGGTATAAAGAGTAAAACAATCTTGTTAAGCATCACTGTCTTAAAAATTAAACATTTATCTTTTATAACATTTAGCCATTCCACTCTCTTGTATTTACCCAAGAAATGAAACCACATTTCATTACAAATGCTTGCATGCAAGTGTTCATAGAAGCTTTATTTGTAATAACCAAAAACTAGGAAGAATCCAAATGTTTATCCAACTGAGAATACAGAAACAAATTGTGAGATTTCCAGGAAGTGAGTATCAGTCAGCAATAAACCATAATAAATTATTGGTACATGCAAAAATATGGATGGCTTTCAAAATAATTATGCTGAGTGAAAGACACCAAACAAAAAGGAATTTATAATCTATAATTACATTTACAAAAAAATACAAACTAATTTATAGTTATACTAAATAGATCAAACTAGAAGTCCAAGAAAGTATGAGTAAAGGATATAAAAGACACATAGCTTGGAAAGAAACTAAGCTGTCCCTATTTGTAAATGATGTGATACCTAATAGAAAATCTCAGGGAATCTACACACACAAGCAAAATAACCTAGAACAAACATTTGAGTTCAGCAAGGTGATATAATGCAGGTTCAACAAAAAATACAAATGTCGTATATATATATAATACAATAAACCAAAATATAAAAGAAGAACATTTAAAACCCCTCCACATTTAATGAAATACTTCTGTAGAAACTAAAAAAATATACAAAAAGTGTATGCTGAAAATTACGAAATACTGATTATATAAATCAAAGATATGAAAGAATAGGTAAACATACTGAGTTCATAGGTTAGAGGGCTAAATGTAGTAAAGGTATCTGTTCTTTTCAAAATGATCCATAAGTTTAATGTAAGCCCAGTTAAAATCCCAGTAAATGTGTCTATAAATCTAGCTGAGTTTACACTAAAATTTACCTGAAAAGCCAAGGTCCTAGCATAGCTAAATACATTTGAAAATGTAGAATAGGGGCCGCTCCATGGCCTAGTGGTTAAGTTCCTGCACTCTGCTTTGGTGGCTCGGGTTTCACTGGTTCAGACCCTGGGTGCAAACATGGCACCGCTCATCAGGCCACGCTGAGGCAGCATGCCACATGCCACAACTAGAAGGACCCACAACTAAAATATACAGCTATGTACTGGGGGGATTTGGGGAGAAAAAGCAGCAAAAAAGAAAGATTGGCAACAGTTGCTAGCTCAGGTGCCAATCTTTAAAATAAAGAGAAAATGTAGAATAATAAGGAAAGAAATACTCTACTCCATGTTAAGACTTACTATATAGCTACAGTCTGTGATACAGGTGGAGAGATTGAAACATAAATCAATGGAACATAATTGAGAACACAGAAATAGACCTTTGAAAAGATTTATTAACTCTTGACGGTACAGAGGTAATTCAACAAAAGAAGGATAGCTTTAAAAAAAAAATGGCACTGGAATAATTAGAAGTCCGCGAGATAAACAAGTAATGTTGATCTAAACCTGATACAACTTAAACTGATTTAAACTAACTCAAAATAGAAAACAATGTAAAACTATAAAATATTTAGACAAAAACATAGGAGAAAATCTATATCTGGGACCTAGAGCTAATGAAGAGCTTATAGACATGACATCAAAGACACAATCTCTAAGTAAAGATGCATAAATTGGACTGAATCAGATTTAAAACAACTTACTAAACTCACTCTTGCACACTTACCTCAGGGAAATGAAAACATGTTGAGATGATCACCTTTATGAAAATGTTTATAGAAGCTTTATTCATGATAGCTGAAAACTGGACACAACCCAAATGTCTTCCAATTGGTGACACAAACTGTATGATTAATACCATGAAACGCTACACATAAGTAATAAAGGAACAAACAGTTGATACACACAAAAATATGAATGGACATCAAGAGGATTGAATTGAGTAAAAGGAGCCTACTGCAGGTTACAAATGCTATTTCCTTTATAAAACATTCTTCAACAGACAAAATTACAGTAATGGAAAACAGTTTAGTGGTTGAATAAATATGTGGGAATGAGAGAATGGAAGGGGACTTGAACATAAAGGAAGGGCATAAGGGATCTTTGTGGTGATGAAAAGGTCTGTACGTTGACTGTTGCAGTGGTCACATAAATGTACATTTATGAGAAAATTGCGTAGAAGTATATATATGCACAAACACACAAATGAGTGCACGGACAATTGGTGAAATCTTAAAGTCGGTGGATGGTACTACTGTTAATTTCATGGTCATGATATTGTACTATATTTATATACTGTATTTACTACATTTATTACTACTTGAAGGAACTTAGTGGAACATAGGAACTCTGTGCCTTTTTTTTACAACTTCTTGTAAATCTATAATGACTTTAAAAGAAGTTAAATAAAAGCAAATCAAAGACTGCCTGGGACAGTGTGGGGCAAGAAATAGTAGAGTGGAAGTATTAGGGTGTCACCACAAAAATTTGGGCATGCAGATATGTTCATTATCATGATAATTTTAATTGTTTTTCAATGCACACGTCAAAACTAATCAAATTTCAGAATTTGTATACATACTGTTTATTATTTTCAATTATATCTCAATAAAGTGTTTTATTTAATTAGTAAACATTACAGTAAATCAAACCAAAAACAAGGGAAAACGTCAATAATAGAAGCGTACATCTTACAATGATACCAATTAACAAGAGAAAACATAATTGGGTACCTGCCATAGATGTGAAGATCCAGGAACACTCATGTATTTACTGGTGGAAGAGTGTATGGGTACAACCAAACTGAAATATTTTTAAAAAAATAATTGATATGTTATATCTTCTCTTCCCAAGACATCTCTCTACTCTGTGTGTACGTAACTGTGGGTGTGTGTAGATGGAAATATAGATACATCTATATCTATATACACACAAACATACACACAGAAGCAGATATTTGATATTTTCATCACAGAGAATTTGTTTACAACATATTAACATGGAAAGCTCAAGGCTTTTCATTGGATTGTTCACTGTAGTAGTGTTGGTGATAGTTGTGATTACAGGCAAAGAAAATATCTATCAGAAAACATAAATCCATGACTTTTTTTATATATTACTGACTGTAATGAAGAAAGAAGCAAAAATGCCACAATATGGATTCATCACAAATAATTGAAGTTAATTAAATTCAACAATGCAGTTTACAGCAAGATAACATAGTGAAACATATGTAAACAAAATATTACATTTTTGCATAACATATTGATCATGTGGGCAGATATCAAGCACAATAGGATATGTATGAAGGGGGACAAAGAGGAACTGGAGTGAGTATTGGACGTTATGGGAAAACAAGAAATGTAATAAAGACAGATATAGTGAAAAGAAGTCCTGAACAGACAGATGATAACAATTCACTATGACACAAGAATGAGAAAGAGGAGTAATTTATTCCTCTCCAAATGGTCTAAAAGAATAATAAAAGAACAAGAATCAAAAAAAAAAAAAGAAAGAGAGAGAGCCAGAGAAGAAAACAAACACCTTATATGCATAATACATTATTATTTTGTGTTCATTGATATTTTAAATAATGCAATAGGACAGTGTTTAAATACATTTCCACGTGTCATCTCTTTAAAGAGATCATTGCAGAGCTAGAAGAATACTAAAAAGCTTGTTGCATAGAGAAAATATATTAATCCATTTTCCTATATGGTTGTCTTAGTAAGGGTACCACAGAAACACAGAACCAAAAGGAGAATACACACACACACACACACACACACATACACACACATATATAGAGAGAGAGAGAGAATGAGAGAGAGGGAGATTGATGTTAGGGTTTTGGCTCGTGCAATTGTCAGGGCTAGCAAGGCAGAAAACTGTGGGCAGGCTGGCACTGCAAGAGTTGATAGTGTAGTTTTGAGTATAAAGGTGGGAAACCAGGGTAGAGTTTTTGTATTGCAGATATTGCAGTCTGGAGCAGAATTCCTTTGGAGGTACCAATCTTTTCTCTTTATAACTTCAACTCATTGGATGCGGCCCGCCCGCATTCTGCAGGGGAATTGACTGTACTCAAAATCTTCTAGAATGGTGTTTGACCAAACAACTGGGCACCTAAGCTTTGCCACATGGCCACAAATTTAGTCATCAAAGGGGAAAGAAAAGGAAAGTTAGTCAAGAATAAAATGTAGGAATGCAATATACAAACAAACAAATATATCTAACTCACTAGTGGTAAATACAAATTGCTCTGGGCAATTAACAAACACACCCTCTCCTTTGCATTCTGTTAAGCTTTCAAATACTTCAGGGACAATCACGAAATTGCTTGGCATCTCCACAGAGATTGAGTCAGAGGATGAAAAAGAACCTATAAATTGTTCTCACTATGACATGTTATGAAGCACACGGGGGAGCCAACACAGAGGTTTCATTATAGGTAAACAGAATATTTTATGTGGTGACATATTTTACTAATATCTGAATAGTTTGGATGACATTTGCAAGATGGCAAAGTATAACAAGATATTAGGATTTCTAGTTCACTTTTGTGTGCATTCTGCTATTGACAATACGTGAACAGAATAGAACTGCTCTTTTATTCTTCAGATAAATTGTTAAAATATTTTCAGAAATGCTATTGACTATTGGAATGTCAATGCCACATTGCTTATGTAACATTTTCATTTATACAAATAATTAATAAAGTCAATATTAAAGGCTAAAATCAAGAGAGAATAAAGAGTAATTAAAGTCAGGAATAGGGAAAAAAAATATATAGATAGCGGAATTGAGAATGTGGACGTAGTCAGTTTCTAGCTGATATCATTCCAGACCCTTAATCATTTAGTGACTCTATGTCTTTCTTATCTTCTTCTCAAAAATATTGTAATAATTTATATATAATTCAATGTACAAAGGTGAACATTTTTCTGATCTCTTCATGAGCAAAAAGCAAATTTCTACTCAACATTGAGATGCAAAAAGCAATTTTTGGAGGTTAGGAGACTTTTATAACACAGTTTTATGGTGATGGTACAATGAAAAGCATGTTCACTTTCCAGTGGAATCTAACAGAAAGCAGATATAATTTTATCAAAAAACTTTAAAAAATAATATTCTGATGATGAATTCAGATAGTAAACAATGAAAAGGTAATTTGATCTTTTCCATAGAACTCTAAAGCTGGTGAGAGAAAGCCCTTCTATCCTCCTTTATATTATAGGAAATCAATACTTATGAAAATTATTTATTTTCTTTAGCTTTTCATCGTTAGGCCTAGACAGAATTTATATTGCTTCTTATTCTGCAGATTTAGAATATTTTTTTCTAACAGTAGTTCAGTGTTTCTGACATAAAAAGTTGTGTACATCAGGGCAGAATAGGATATCAGAATCTGACAACCTTATAATCAATGTTTTATGTGAGAAAGTGTAGATAACCTGTAAACACACTTATAATTTAATATTATAAATTGTATTTTTCCATTTTCACTCTCAGAACTCACTCAGAGACTCCTGATACTGCTATGTTCCTTGTAATCAGGATCAATTCTATTTATTTTTGTGTTTCTTTCTCTTTTTTTTTAAGGAAGCACCTATACTCACAATTTTTTAAATCACTATTTTTTTTTTTGGTGCTTTCGCCTCCCGTGCTCATTCAGGGGTTGTATGTTTTAAACTTGATGGGTGATTAGGGATATCTGTATACATCTTTATTTTGTTATATAAGTCCACGTTAAATGTATAGTGGAATGCTTTGTGGTCTTAATGATGTGCTGATAGACTTCAATTAACATCCTGGAAATCATATGTGTATATGCAGAGTTATTTACATGTTTTTTTCTGTGTATTTTGTCTTTCAGTATGCTATTATGTAATATAGTGATTTTAACCTTCTCTTTAAAGTAGAGAATCTCTTTAACCATAGGGAATTTATATGAAACTTCATTATAGAAAACTAATTCCACTCACCTCACTTTCTTCTCACTTAACCATTTCCTTATACTATCCTAGGTTCACCCATGACAAA